>NW_007732167.1:115286-119675 GCF_000696425.1 Galeopterus variegatus
AAGGGGCGGGCGCAGCACCGAGGGTTGCGATCCCGTTGCCGGTCCCGGTCCGGTGCGGGCGCGACACTGAGGGTTGCGGTCCATTGCCAGACACGAAAAAAAGACAAAAATGGAAAAAAAAAATAATAAAAAATAAATATATAAAATAAAAAGTAACAAATTAGCTGTTAGGGGTCTCTCCTGACTCTGTTTTATGGACATCTATTTAAAATAGCAATTTGGTAATTTTAGCAGATAATCATGTTCTTTCTGCTTCCTGTTGTGTGTTCACTCTTGCTCTGGTAGCCACAATGAAATGTGTGAGTTATGCAATTGGTGCATCAATCTCTGACTTTTTTTTTTCATATTATCTATAAGATTCTTGAGCAGAATGGGATGGACCGCTGAATCTTTGCAACTCACAGCCCAGTTGAAGCCACAGTGTCATTTATGATGCTTCCAAGTTTATGAATTTAGAATGATAAGTTTAGAATGATAACTTCTTAGCCAAAAATTCTCTTATGTCATATTTTCTTCTATTTGCCCAGTTAATAAGCTTGGACCTACCACTCTGCATTTATCAATCAGGTGGTCCCTCTCATTTACAAATAAAAATCATATTCTTTTGCTAAGAAGTTCAAATGAGAAAGCATAAGGAACGAACAGAAAGGTGGAAGCCCTGATGCCTCTGGCCAGATTAAATGTTATGGACGAAGTAGGTCTGCTGTGTCAGACATTCCACTTTAAAATTTTTATTCAAGAATTGTAATTTCAATTTAAATGTATAATGATCCAAATCTATATTTTTATTGTTTGTGACCACACATTGCTCCTTATACGTTCCTGAAAGATGAAGAACCTGGGCTGCAATTACAGTTACAAACATCATTGTGCATAAGATGGCCAAGGAACTAGATCCCTGCCTGTGAGGATTTTATTGATTTTCACAGTGTTGTGGGAGCCATAATTCTTCATAGTGAAGCCATCTGATTTGAGCTTGGGTTTTGATTAGTAACTGACCCAGTTCCCCAAGAAGCATTACTACAACGGAGAAGAGAGGAGCAGAATAAACCACCAGACTCAGGGCACAGACCTTACTGGCAAAGGAAGGAGCAGAGCTGCCGCACAGTGCCACTGAGCCTGGATGGTAAAAACGAGCAGGCACGAACATTCTGCACGATACTTGGAGAGAAGCAAAGCCTCCAAAACAATAAATAGTTAATATTAATAATAAGCTGATTACGACTTTAAGAAAGTGTATGTCATAGTTCAGACTGCTATAAAAAGTCATAAGCTGTGTGGCTTATATACAACAGAAATTTATTCCTTCCACTTCTGGAGGGCAGGAGTCTGAGATCAGGGTGCTAGCCCGGTACGGGTCTGGTGAAGGCTCTCTTCCAGATTGCAGACTGCTATCTTCTGGTTGTATCCTCACATGGCAGAAAGAGAGAGAGGAAGCAAGCTCTCTTCTGACTCTTGTAAGAACACTAACCTTATAAGAACACTAATCTCACTCATGAGGGCTCCACCCTCATGACCTCATCTAACCTTAATTACCTGCCAAAGGCCCTACCTCCTAATACCATCGCACTGGGGGTAGGGTTCTGACATATAAATTTTGGGGGGATACAAATGTTCTGTCAATGGCAGTGTGTAAGCAAAGATCAGGAACATTCTGGAGTTTTAGAAGGGTTCTTTAGCCAAGGTGTGACCTCCCATTGCAAACTATTTGAGGACAAGAATATTATGGGACAAATGGAGGTATAGCAGGACCTAGAATAAATGAATCTAGGTTATATCAATGTAGAAACTACTTACTTTGCTTTTAAAGTGGTTTTGTCAATGCCTTAGCAAGGAGATTAGAACTTAATATGTAAATTTATTTCATTTTATTAAATTTTGCTTAATTCACTTATATCACAAAAACTGAGTGCCTACCAGTGACAGAGTTTGGATTAATTCTGTTATTCAGTTAGAAAGTCATAGAAAATCATTGTAAATTCACTGAGGGCCATATCCCTCGGAAAAGTAAGTGTTGATACCATGGAACCATTGTGAGTGGCCTGTATTGGAAAACTGGAATTTGTCATCTTGTAGAGTCTCATTTGGGGGGACACCCTTGAGTCACTGAAGGTAGTCTTAGTTAGAGCTGAGCTGCAGGGCCCTCAGGGGTTCCTAAAAGTATCTTTCCTTAAGAGGGTCCATGCATAACCCTATTGCCACTTTAGAGAAAGTGTGTGTAATCAGATCCTTTAGTTCTGAGATACACAAAACAATAGATGTTTATCACTTAGGTATGGATCCAGAAGGTGGAAAAGGGACCACTGTTATGGGCCCATGATATGAATGCCAGAACCTATCTGAACCGAGTGTTCTTTGGTTATCTTGGGCTCCAGCAATGGACGTGTGTCTGTGAAGGAGATGAGCACAGATTTCTGCAAACTGGGGAGCCCAGGCATGAGGTACCCTTGGCCAAGCTGACACTGAAGGGGTAGGCTTACCCTAGGGGCTGCATCAGCAGTGGTCCAGCATTCCCTCTCAGTCCATGGGGAGTCTGGGTGTCAGCAAGAAACAAGGTGAGGTCCACCACTTGGGCATGGAAGCTAGACTAGCACTTTTTGAATGTATTCTTAGACAAGTCAGGGGTGGTGGGGGAAAAGGCCTCAAGAGAGAGAGAATAAACTTCTGGCTTATTTGGCAGATAGACCCTCTAACAATTAGTTGGAAAAATAAAAGAGACATGAAAGTATTTATATCCTGGGTTTGTAGACCAGGTATACACATAACACTTTCATTCAATGGTGTGGGTTCAGGCTTTTTGAATTAACCTCTTTATTTTCTTTTAAAGTCCTACAATAAGAATCTCTCAATATATTATGATAAAGATTTGTATAGATCACGCTGACATTACCTGACTACTGTAGTCAATATTTTAGCAGGAAACATTAGGTAAGGAGTTGCTCAGAGAATATTCTTTTATAAAGTATTTATTCTTTTTTTCCTCCATTGCTAAATGTTATATGTTACATTCACATATAAAGCAAATAATAATTTCAAACAAAAAATTATTTGTGACAATTGCACTAAATGTTAATCATTCTGTGATGGAAGATTAATGGGTTTTGATTCTTACACAGTAAAGAATGAGACCTCATATTCTAAGGAAAGGCATATTTAGATTTCTCCCTGACCCACTGAATCCATTTTCCTTAAAAAGAATTTCTACAGTTAAAAAAAATAAAAATTAAAACACCATCTTTTTACATGCATTTTAGAATTTTCCTTGCAGAAGGAGTTGCAGAGACAGTGAACTGAGCCTCTCTATTGTAGCCCCTGCAGCAGGGTGGGTCTGGAGCACCAGCTGTTGGTTTGGGTACAGACTGACAGTGTCAGAGGAGCAGTGTGTGCCCATGGCACAGAAGCAGGTGGTAGAGAGGCCACACTGCGGGGCTGCTGCAAGGGGCTTTGGCATCTAGTGAGACTGCTTCATTTGACAGCAATACAAACAGAATTTCCAACCCTTCCCCCAGATCCTGTCTATACTAGTGCAGTCTGTCTGAAATAGTGCTTGAATAACTGCAGTAGATAGCACAGTCTTCTCCCTCCCACATGCTCAGGGATGGAGGGCTTGGCTCCAGTTTCATCTCTCCACTTAGCCCTGTCCAAAGGGAACATTTCAGAAGGAGGAGTTTGCTGATCACCCCTATAATCTGGTTCTTCTCCAAGGAAACCAAATGAGTCACATTGAGCCTTGTCTCTGTTCCTCAACATTGTATGGACAATTTCTTTACCTCCATGGTCCCCTTTCCAATAAACCCTCAATTCACAGTCTAGTTGAAGCCACAGAATCACTGTTAGTGATTTCTTTATGTATATATTTTTTCTGTCCAGTTCACTGAATTTTCAGATTTAGGATACCTGAAAGCAGGCAAGGGCTCTCCAAATATAGTAATTTTCCCTTTCTCTAAAGAAACATGATTTTAACAGATGTTCCAACCAATTAGAATCACCTCATGCAATTCACTCAGTTCCTCCCCTTAATTCAAAAAAAAAAAGAGAGTTTGGACAGAAGTTGTGAATGGAAACAGTGCCCTCTTCAGGACACTTGGAGAAATTACTGAAATTTCATAGAATCGATAGTATACAGGTGGAATTTGCTTCTTGTAAGCCAGCAAGGCAAACTTTCCTAAAAGTCTCTGATGGAGTTTGGATGTGTTGTCCTCTCCAAAATTCATGTGGAAATTTGATCCCCAATGTGGCAGTGTTGGAAACTGAGTCATGGGGGTGGATCCCTCACGAATGGATTAATGCTCTCCCTGGGGGAGTGAATGAGTTCTTGCTCTATTAGTTTCCGTGAGAGCTAATTGTTTAAAAGACCCTGACACCTCCTCTCTCTCTCTCGCTTCTCTA
>NW_007732167.1:120291-122827 GCF_000696425.1 Galeopterus variegatus
GTGGAAATTTGATCCCCAATGTGGCAGTGTTGGAAACTGAGTCATGGGGGTGGATCCCTCACGAATGGATTAATGCTCTCCCTGGGGGAGTGAATGAGTTCTTGCTCTATTAGTTTCCGTGAGAGCTAATTGTTTAAAAGACCCTGACACCTCCTCTCTCTCTCTCGCTTCTCTATTTTGCTTCCTCTCGCCATTTGAACTGCTTGTACCTGCCACCAGCTGCCTGCCACTTTCCGCCATGAGTAGAAACAGCCTGAGGCCCGTGCCAGATGCAGCTGTNGGTCCCGGTCCGGTGCGGGCGCGACACTGAGGGTTGCGGTCCGTTGCCAGACATGAAAAAAAGACAAAAATGGAAAAAAAAAATAATAAAAAATAAATATATAAAATAAAAAGTAACAAATTAGCTGTTAGGGGTCTCTCCTGACTCTGTTTTACGGACATCTATTTAAAATAGCAATTTGGTAATTTTAGCAGATAATCATGTTCTTTCTGCTTCCTGTTGTGTGTTCACTCTTGCTCTGGTAGCCACAATGAAATGTGTGAGTTATGCAATTGGTGCATCAATCTCTGACTTTTTTTTTTCATATTATCTATAAGATTCTTGAGCAGAATGGGATGGACCGCTGAATCTTTGCAACTCACAGCCCAGTTGAAGCCACAGTGTCATTTATGATGCTTCCAAGTTTATGAATTTAGAATGATAAGTTTAGAATGATAACTTCTTAGCCAAAAATTCTCTTATGTCATATTTTCTTCTATTTGCCCAGTTAATAAGCTTGGACCTACTACTCTGCATTTATCAATCAGGTGGTCCCTCTCATTTACAAATAAAAATCATATTCTTTTGCTAAGAAGTTCAAATGAGAAAGCATAAGGAACGAACAGAAAGGTGGAAGCCCTGATGCCTCTGGCCAGATTAAATGTTATGGACGAAGTAGGTCTGCTGTGTCAGACATTCCACTTTAAAATTTTTATTCAAGAATTGTAATTTCAATTTAAATGTATAATGATCCAAATCTATATTTTTATTGTTTGTGACCACACATTGCTCCTTATACGTTCCTGAAAGATGAAGAACCTGGGCTGCAATTACAGTTACAAACATCATTGTGCATAAGATGGCCAAGGAACTAGATCCCTGCCTGTGAGGATTTTATTGATTTTCACAGTGTTGTGGGAGCCATAATTCTTCATAGTGAAGCCATCTGATTTGAGCTTGGGTTTTGATTAGTAACTGACCCAGTTCCCCAAGAAGCATTACTACAACGGAGAAGAGAGGAGCAGAATAAACCACCAGACTCAGGGCACAGACCTTACTGGCAAAGGAAGGAGCAGAGCTGCCGCACAGTGCCACTGAGCCTGGATGGTAAAAACGAGCAGGCACGAACATTCTGCACGATACTTGGAGAGAAGCAAAGCCTCCAAAACAATAAATAGTTAATATTAATAATAAGCTGATTACGACTTTAAGAAAGTGTATGTCATAGTTCAGACTGCTATAAAAAGTCATAAGCTGTGTGGCTTATATACAACAGAAATTTATTCCTTCCACTTCTGGAGGGCAGGAGTCTGAGATCAGGGTGCTAGCCCGGTACGGGTCTGGTGAAGGCTCTCTTCCAGATTGCAGACTGCTATCTTCTGGTTGTATCCTCACATGGCAGAAAGAGAGAGAGGAAGCAAGCTCTCTTCTGACTCTTGTAAGAACACTAACCTTATAAGAACACTAATCTCACTCATGAGGGCTCCACCCTCATGACCTCATCTAACCTTAATTACCTGCCAAAGGCCCTACCTCCTAATACCATCGCACTGGGGGTAGGGTTCTGACATATAAATTTTGGGGGGATACAAATGTTCTGTCAATGGCAGTGTGTAAGCAAAGATCAGGAACATTCTGGAGTTTTAGAAGGGTTCTTTAGCCAAGGTGTGACCTCCCATTGCAAACTATTTGAGGACAAGAATATTATGGGACAAATGGAGGTATAGCAGGACCTAGAATAAATGAATCTAGGTTATATCAATGTAGAAACTACTTACTTTGCTTTTAAAGTGGTTTTGTCAATGCCTTAGCAAGGAGATTAGAACTTAATATGTAAATTTATTTCATTTTATTAAATTTTGCTTAATTCACTTATATCACAAAAACTGAGTGCCTACCAGTGACAGAGTTTGGATTAATTCTGTTATTCAGTTAGAAAGTCATAGAAAATCATTGTAAATTCACTGAGGGCCATATCCCTCGGAAAAGTAAGTGTTGATACCATGGAACCATTGTGAGTGGCCTGTATTGGAAAACTGGAATTTGTCATCTTGTAGAGTCTCATTTGGGGGGACACCCTTGAGTCACTGAAGGTAGTCTTAGTTAGAGCTGAGCTGCAGGGCCCTCAGGGGTTCCTAAAAGTATCTTTCCTTAAGAGGGTCCATGCATAACCCTATTGCCACTTTAGAGAAAGTGTGTGTAATCAGATCCTTTAGTTCTGAGATACACAAAACAATAGATGTTTATCACTTAGGTATGGATCCAGAAGGTGGAAAA
>NW_007732167.1:123827-139640 GCF_000696425.1 Galeopterus variegatus
AGATGCAGCTGTCCCAGAATCGTAAGCCAAATAAACCTCTTTTCCTTATAAATTACCCAGTCTCAGGTATTTCTATCATAGCAACACAAAACGGACTAATACAGTCTCTTAGCAAATTAATTTCTAAAAATCTCATTGATTATTGAGGACATTTTTCAAGTGACAGAAATGTAATTCAAATAGGCTTAGGCAAGAAGAGACATGCAATGACTTCTATAACCTTAGCAAGAGCAGGAGTGTATCTGGGTTTCAGGCATCTAAGGTACCAGGGAACTGAATCTTGCAAGGATTCTCCCTTTATTCTGCTGCTCCCTGTGTATTACTTTTATTTGTTCAGATCAGATTCTACCACAAAGCAGGAGATGTGATTGCAAACATTTTCTGCTTGGTTTGTCTCACAGTGTAGTCACCAAAGAAGTACTGAGGCTCCCTCTTTCTGATCCCAAATTAAAAAATTCTTTGATTACCTCATTCTGAGTCAGATTTCCCCTTGGGGGTCAATTTCTAACTAGAGTGGTGTATACATAAAATGATTGCTGCAGCTGGGTCAGGCTTCCGCCCCTGGGTCATCAGCAGCCCATTCATTACTAAGATGGAAGTCCCCATTCATATCGCATGGTTAGAATTGACCTTTTATCAGAAGGGAGCTGCTATTCTGAGTGGACAAAATAGGAGATGCCCACCACGATTGTGCTGTCTCTACTCTGTGGACTATCGATGGGGGGGGGAGTGGGACGGCTTTCATTTCCTTAGGACTCCTCTAAGCATGAGTAGCTACTTCTGATGAACTGGTCAATTTATGAATTGTCCTGCTCTGCTGCATGCAGTGAGCCTTCTTTGTACCATGTTGACTGTGGAGAGCACCACCACGGTTTCTTCAGTTCCTCAAATACCTCTTACATGAAGTTATGGAAGAAAGAACAAATATGATAATCATAACTAATATGTACTGAGCTCCGCTATACACCAGACACTATGCTAAGTGAATGCATTATCTCACTTAAACCTTGCAACACCTATGTTTTACAGAAGGGGAAACTGGGGCTTACAGAGGTTAAGTAATAAGCTTAAGGTGACATGATTGGTAAGGGATGGACGTGGGATTCACCCCACCCCACCAGTTTAAATACTGGGCTAATGCCCATTCCTGTGCTTTTCTGTGTGTATGTGACAGACTTCTGTTAGCATTTGGGGGATACAGAGTGGGGGCAGTAATTTTTCACCCATTACACTCATTGCAATCAATGTGGGACAGCTTTCTTTATATGCTTTCTCTGTCTTTTAAATCCTAAATTTAATCCCCTACTGTGCAAAGCAAGGTCCTACTGAAGTCCCCTTTTCTGCATGAACTCTCCATAACTGTAAAAACCATCCAACACTGATTTTTCTCCTTAAGAAGACTTGAGAAAATGAAAGACATTAGAAGAAATAAAAGACGTTATAATTAGAAGCATGTGCTAAGTACCTACCAAGTATCAAGTGATGTGATAAATGATGAGGTATGGCTATAAAATAATTTCATGAGATCTAGGCTTGGTCTTAACAGAGTTGTTAGGGAGATTAAAATAATATGCATAAAGCAAAAGTTAACAGTGCAAGGTAGCATAGCATTGGTTTACTTTTTTTTTTGTATCGGCTCTATGAGAATTCAGAAGAGAGGGAGATTATAAAAGGCTGTAGGAATTTAGCACAGTTTCTTTGAAGGAGCTGAAACCTGAAGAATACAGAATTGTTTACATAGAGGGAGAGAGAGTTAAAGGCCATTTCAGGAAATGTAGGGAGGTAGGAGTGAGAGAGATATGCTTCTGAGAAAGTATTAAGGATGGTCTGACTAATGGAGAAAACATAGATTGGAAAATAGCCTCCAGGAATGAGGATGGGTTGGTGGAATGTGGAGCAGATTAGGGACATCTCTGAAAGCAAGTCAAAGGGCTTATGTTTATGAGAAAATACGAAAATTTCACGAATGTTGTGAAATTTTGCATAGTGGAGTGATATGACGAAAAGATATTTTAAAAGGAAGGGTGTGGCAATGGTACCAAGAGTGGTTGGGAGCTGGCAGGTAGGGAAGGGCAAGAAAGAGACTTTAATAATAGAGGATGGAAAACACATTGGTGGGAGGAACTGAAGGGCTTAAGTAAGGCAGTGGTCATAGGAATTCTAAACAAGCATGAACCCAAGAGCACTTCAAAGGAAAAGCTGACAAGAATTGGTGTCTGACTTTAGACTCCAAAGGTTCAAGCCCAAATAAAGGCTGTTTTACCATTTACAGGAACTGGGAAGGTGGAGAGGCATCTGGGGAGGGGTGGTGTTTTGAAATTGAAATGATATGGCCTTTCTGGTTAGCTCAGTTGGTTAGAATGCAGTTGGGTATAACTGCAAGGTCACAAGTTCTGATCCCAGTATTGGCCAGCCAACAAAAAAAAAAAAAAAAGAAAAAGAAAAAAATTGAGATGATAGTGAGGCATTACATGAAAATGTCCAGCTGAGAGTTGGAGGTAAAGGACAGGATCTCATAAATGGAAAGTGCTTGACACAGAGCAGAAATCCAGTAAGCATTATTACATGTACCACATAGTGTTATGATCAGTATGCACATCTATTTGCTTCTCCCTCTAGACTGTGAGCTCCTTGAAAGCAGGGGATTTCTTCTAGTCATTTCTGATTTTCCAGAGTCTAACACAATGATTGGTGCATGGTAGGGATGAAATATAAATTTTTTGAAAAGATGAGAACATTGAAGAGTTGAGACATAGTTTGAATTGTGGGGTTTCTAACCCCTCTTCTATGTTATACAATCTCATTGACTCCTGTGGTATATATGTAGTATTTGTGTGCTGGGCATATGAAGAAGAGAAACGGGGAGAATTCAGGATTTATTTTCTTAAAATTTGATGCCGGCTTTGGAATTGTAAAGTAATATAAATTTTCAGAAAGTTGAGATATTTAAATGAAAACGGATTATAGATTATAGGTTATAGATTCCTAAAAATCATCAATTTCATCGAACTCTTTTTACAGAAAGTATTAACTGATGATTTTATAATTTTCTTCTGTATTATATCACCTTTCTTATTTTTAATTTTGTGTACTTGTTTTCTATCTTAACAGATTTTCTAAAACTCCTGGCATTGTTTAGAAATTCTAATTTTTGTTTTGCTTTTAAATTAATTCCACTTTTATTATTAAGATTTCCCTTCTTTATTTTGGCTTATTTTGCTTATTTTTTTTCTTATTTCTTGAATTGCAATTTTACTCTTTACTAATAACTATGCATTTCCTTATGAGTATTGCTTTGGACAAATCTATAGACTTTTATATGTAGTGTTATCATTAGCGTTAATTTTTAATGGCCTGCGATTTTAACTCTTAGTCCTTTGGCCTGGATATTGTTTAGAATATTATAAGTGGTTAATTCCCTCTCCACCCATTTACTAGCTATCTTTCAATTATTAATTTCTAGTTTTATTGCACTGTTTTCAGGGAATGTGGCTTGTATAATCTTTCCTATTGTTTCTTTGAGTCATGATATATGCTTGTTTTTTGGTAACTGTTCCATAGCTATATCTTTAATACAAAGTTATTTTTCATCTTCCTCTTTCTGATAAATAGGTATTAAAGTATTCCATAATTCATATATTGTCAACTTATTCTTGTATTTCCAATAAATTTTGCTTTATAATTTTCTGATGCAGTGTTGTCTGTTGAATAAAAGTAGATTTATTCATTCATTCATTTAACCATTTATGAATTCAACAAATAATTCTTGAGAATCCATTATGTTCCCGATCCCAGGCTGAGCTTTTAGGCGATGGAAATGATCAAGACAGACCCAGTCCCTGATGTTACAGAGTATGCAGCCTTTAGAGAAGGCAATGCTAACACCCATTCAATGATGTCACTAAGCAATCATTGTGACAGGAGATGCATAGGGTACTGTGGGAAATTCAGCAGGCAGTCATCTGAGTCCAGGGAGTTAGGAGAAGCCTCCCCGAAGAAGCAACATTTAAGCCAAAATTAGCACATATTTGGATCTGAAAGCAGAAAGTATCCTTCTGGGTTCTAGCAGGAAATTTGTAGCACAAATAAATTGTGTAACTTGACGAACACAGCACTAGTTATAAAAAAAAAAAGTGTAAGCAGGGTATAGGGACATATAAGGGATAGTGCTGTGCCCTGGGACTAGCATCACTGTAGGCCTTGAAAGGAAGGGAGGGAGAGGCCATCTAAAAGGGCTGACCTTGTGATCGTGAGCCAGTGTCATCCTGTCAGTCCCATTGGGAGGAAGCAGGGTCA
Source organism: Galeopterus variegatus (assembly GCF_000696425.1). NCBI lineage: Eukaryota > Metazoa > Chordata > Mammalia > Dermoptera > Cynocephalidae > Galeopterus > Galeopterus variegatus. The sequence continues at coordinate 128,124 of NW_007732167.1, forward strand.
ATATGTACCCTGACCTTACATTCCTCCTTTCCTCGACCTCTGTGTGTTCTCCTTTTGGGCCCAAGCCAACTGGAAGCCAGAAGGAAAGATAACTCATTAACATAGTCCCTGAAGGTCAGTCCCCCGGAGCACAGAGCAGAAAGCAGAGGATGGAGAGAAAACATGGAAGGGTAACCAGGGATGTCAAGCATGCAGTCCAACACGTGTGAAGAAGAGAGATGGAAGGTGAGACCAGGGAAGTAAGCCAGAGCAAGGAAGGCTTTTTGAGCCCTGATAACGATTTTGGGTTTTATCCTATGGGAAATGGGAAGTCATTCATTAGTTTTAAGCAAGAGAGCAAACCAATCCCATTTGTATTTTTAAGTGATAACTCTGGCTAGAGTAAGAAACATACCTTGGAGGGGTGACGGTTTCCTTTACTAGGACTGACACATGAGAGAAGGAGGACTTATAGGGTGGGGAGATCACAAGCTTGATTTTGAGCACACTGAGGTTGAAGCATCTTGGCGGGTTTGTGCTGAGGAGGGTCTTGGCTAGAGATACAGATTTATCAGTTTAGAACAGTCAGAACATGTTTGAGGTTTAGGATTCAATGGGATTGCCTAAAATCTGTGTGTACCATAGAAGCGGGGTTAGAAACCCCGGAATTCAAGATATTGGTAGAGAAGATGCAGACTTCAAAAGAGGGAGAAAGTAGGAGTGGCTAGGCAGGTAGGAAGAAAATCTGGAAAATTTTGAGGAGGAGAAGTCATGCTCTTGAATTGACAAGTGAACTCTTTGGTGTCTCCTAGATGAGTCAGGATAGGCTTTTGTATCTAGGATATCAGGATAAGATTAGTGAAGTCATTTCAAGTAAGAGACAACTTCATGCTGACATCTGAAAGGTTCTCTTCATCTCCTGTAGTGACTTTGGCTTGAAAATATGAAAGCCTTCAATGAAGATACAGATTAAAGGGAATTTGCCTCATGCAAGACCTCCATGTCTGCAGATTATATTTTTGTTCAAAGCCAGAACGTGCCAGGTGGCTGTGGGGAAAGGCATAATACAGTCCATGAGATTTGAAACTCTTACCATAGGTTAATCACCTACTTTCATTTATTACCTTCATGGCTAAATTCAGACTATTAGAAATGTTTCAAGACATCTGGTTTGTTAGATTTCTTCTGACAAGAATATCTCTAAATGATAAGATATCAAATTATGTAAATAATGGCCATCTTACCTTTTTGTCCATCTCAGATGTATATGGAACCAGGATTTTATAGTGTAGGTATCAGGAAGTAATTATCTGATTTGGTACCAGAATGGCCTTAAATGCACTAAAAACCAAAATTCTAATATCAATTGGGAGTGAAGCTGTGTCCAAGTTTTATTAAAATCCTTAGTGAAAGAATCATTAAGAAAAACAGCCGATTCCATAAATGCTACAGCAAAAAGATATAAATGTAGAGACAGCAAAATAAAGTATTGTTAGGGTTGACACTACAATCTGGGATTAATTTTTCTTTTAGGCTATGAACTCCTAACACCTCTTTCATGTTTGTAGGTTAACCTCCAACCCACAGAAATGTGAGCCATCTGAGCCTTTTCTCAGTTATGGATTGCTAGGTAAATATGCTGTGACAACAAAGTTACATTCCCTGAGAATGTCAGATAAGTGCTTACTTGAGAATGCTCTTGCACGATAGAGGGAAAAAAAGAGCTAGCAATCATTTTTCTTTTTTCCGAGATTGCAATAACTTTTTCTTTCACAATATTATTAATGAATGACCATGACATTTAGAACTGCCTTTGCCAGGATAAAGATACATGCTGAAATTACTTTGTGTCAAGGAAGAACTCAATCTCTCATAATTTTCTAACTCATTAACAGCTCTCCTTCATCAGCAGAAATGTCAAGCAGGTTTTAGGAAATTTATCAGCTTTATTGAAACTCAAGGCTCTTTTCCTTCAAATCTCCTGCAGATTTTCCTCAACCTCACTTAATGAAGACTGTCTGAGGATGTATCAGTAATATTTGGAGAAGTCTAATGCAGTGATCTTTAAACTGGTGAACTGACATGTATTTTAAGGGAATTAATTTCCAGATCTTTAACTTCCCTACTGCCACCTTTCCTAAAAATGATCTTCCCGAGAACTTGCCTGTGGTTCTCATTTCCTATCTCACATTTTGCAACTGCCCTTCTCCAATTTTATACAAGAAGAAATCTTTCTTTGCAGCATTGCCCTGTGGTTAAAAAACTTCCGGAGCATTAAACAAGTAAACATTAAACCATATTAAACAAGTTATTGGTGTCAGGGAAACCTCCTTTAATTAAAACACCATAAATCTGACACCAGTTATTTATTATGAAATACATCTTCAAAAATTTTTTTGCCTTTCATGAATAAAACTTATTAAAAATTGTGTATATTTGTATTTATTTGTTTTAATAAAAGGTACATTAACAATAATTGTATTTATAACTATCTAGAAAAAATAATTTTTAACAAGTGGAAAAATATCATCAGAAGAAATAAAAAATTATTTTAATTTCATACGTATTTTTGTTGCAGACATTTTGGGTGATCAACAAAAAGTTTTTAAACAAAAGTATAATATATAAAAATTAAATGCTGGAGAAGTTGAATGAAAATATGAGTTCAAGAAAAGAAATGAGCAATATAAAGTCTTCAATTGTTAATGAAGAGCTTGTTCATGAATTTTAATTGGTTGATGAGAATCAAATCACTTTGGTATTATGATTTTATTGGATATATTTAAAAGCTATTGTATGAATTTTTATTTGAAAATATCAATATTTATAATTCAGTGAAATTTACAACCCTTGCTGCTGTTTAAACACTTAAAATAACAATAAAATAGTTTAGAAATCATGTTAAAATGTGTGAAGGTTTTATAGTTTTCCAGTGTCTGACTACCATTAGTCTCGTGCCTAGGTTGGCCTACAAATATGAACTCACTTGGATGACAATGCAGGAATTACTGTCAATATATGTTTATGTTTCATCCCTAACCACACCATTTGTGTCTCCTCTAGCCTTTGGTGCCATGTGTCAATCCTACTGAAATTCATGTAGCTTCTTGAATTCATGTAGCTTCTTAGACCTGAATTCAGATGAAGCAAGATGGTACCAGGGAGCTTTAGATCCAACTTTGCTCACCTTTCTGATTTTGTGGATGTTACTTGCAAGAAATGACCAAACAGTGTAATGATGAGCTATTGTAGAGCAGAGATCTGTGGCAGGTGCCCATTGGGTTATCTGCTTCATTCCCTTCATTAAGCAGAAACTGTTTCCTCCTGTCAAAAGAGATTTGATTGCTGTATTTGATGGAAAATGCTGATTCCTAGTGTCAGAGAGAGAATACAGCAAAGAGGCAAGACAAGGAGCTCAAGTTAGAGAAAGAGGACGTTAAAGCTTCATGTTCCTGGTTTTGTTAAAAAACAAATCAGGTTGCAAGTGTTAGGAAAGAATATTAGCAGGAAGCAACATATCTATAGGGATTAACTGATGGGGTCTCAATACCTAAAGGTTCACTGTAACCAAGTTCTTAAGCAAAGACTAATATAAGTACAGAAGCAGGCAGTGGACATTGTAGCCTAGACAGTGGGGCAGAAAAAATAATTTGGGGCAGTGGTAGGATCAGATTATCTCATACCTATTTATCTATTAGACTTTTATGAACACCTCTAGATATCACTCTTATCTTGCAGATTATCTGTTACAGTATGATAGTTTATATGTTGTGTGTTTTCTTCTAGGATATTCACAACTTTTATCCTAATATTTAGTAACCTGTTTGGTGTTTGGTATGGACATCAGAACAGACACAGGTTGGGCAGAGTCACAGTGCTAGAACAGAATCCCTGTGGGGACCCCCTGCTATCAAGCATGGCAAGGGAAGAACTCCTCTGGATTTCCATTATCTCAAATAAAAATGAGAAAATGGGACTAAATAAGAAAAAAATATTTTTGCCTTCTAATTTCAATCTCCACAACTCTGTTTCCCTCTTCGATAGGATTTACAAGGATCCATCCAGGAAAGTTCCTCAAGGAGGTATTTATAAGAAAAGAAAGAAGAGAAGTTGCTTAATCCTAGAGCTGGGATAGTTTCAAAAATCAAGTATGAGAGTTTCACTCAAATTTTTGAGTCTCCCATGTTTATGTCACTCAATCCTAGACTGTGAGGCAGCAGAACTAATTTTTCCCTTCTCATCCCCATGGAAGTCTCCAGAATAGAGCTCCTTATGAGGGTCGGGTGGGGGTTGGGTTAAAACTCAGGGCTCCTGCTTTGCCTTTGGAGGTCTGCACTGACTTTCTGCTGTAGGTGCTACTGTCCTTCAGCAGAGGTTTCTGCTTTTATGTTGAAAGAAAATTGCACCTTAAATTTGGGAGGCCAGAAGTAGTTTACTTTCTTTCCATACTTTCCACACATTTGTTTGAGACGAAATGCCAAGGTACTGAATTTCAGGAGATTGTACATACAAGAGGAGAGGAGTAGGGCAGCCACACAGAGCCTCCTGTCTGGGTGATCGAGACCACATGAGCATGAGCATCTCCCGAGAAAGGTGGTCGTCAGTGTATTGGATGTGAACAGAACTGCTTCAGTCCTTCCACGGATAAAGACTGGAGACTGAGTTGGCCCCTAATTGGCATAAGGAAATTTTAGGCATTTGGAATGTGGGTCGCTAGATGAGTAACCAGAAGCTTTGATTTCTGAAGCAGGAGTGGAGATGAGAACAAACTGACATTTTCTTTGTTTTCTCATGGGTTGCTGTTACTTGAAAGTGTGACCAAAGGCAGAATCAATGCACACACATGAGTGATTGTGTTACAAGTAGAGCCTTCCTTTGGGAAAGTGGATGAATTGGAATATACCGTTTCTTTTAGCCAATTGATCTTTCAAACAATAAATGTTTACTTATTATTAAATGTGAATAAGATGATTTATTGAGCACAGTGTATGAGTGTGTGTGTATAATTGGGAGTGATGATGGTGGCTTAAGTTACATGTTCCTATGTGTTTTTAAATCACAGTCTTTGTTTCAAGTATGGGCATGTACAAACTACAAACTTGCACACACAATTAAGTAAAAACAAGTCAATATTTAAAAAAGTCTCCCAAATGGCAGAGGCAAGAAGTCATATGTGAAGTTGATAAGTGAAGTAGACCATTTTGGATTGCAGTGGTCTTAGTTGTATTTACGTAGGGTCTAGGAGGATGAGTGTGAATTTGATAGAGAGGAGAGACAAGGATGCTACGGTTTGAATGTTTGTGTTCCCCCCGAATTTGTTTGTAGAAACCTAATCACCAATGTGATGATATTAGGAGGTGGAGCCTTGGGGGGTGATTAGGTCGTGAGGGTGGAGCCCTCATGAATGGGATTAATGTCCTTATAAAAGAGGCCCCAGAGAGCTGCCTTGCGCCTTCCACCATGTGAGGACACGGTGAGAAGACATCATTTATGAACCAGCAAATGAGCCCTCACAAGACACCAAATCTGTTGGTGCTTTGATCTTGGACTTCCCAGCCTCCAGAACTGTGAGAAATAAACCTGTGGTATTGTGTTACAGAAGCCTGAACATATTAACACAGGAATGATCATAGCATTGTGAGATACAGTGACTAGAAAATATTTTCTCTTTTTTTTTATTTTTATTTTGTCAATATACAATGTAGTTGATTATTATGTCCCATCACCGAAACCTCCCTCCCTCCTCCCTCTCCCCCCTCCTGCCCAAGTGTGTCCCCTCCATTTGCTTGTTGTAAGAACTTCAAAAAAAATTGTGGTTGTTATATCTCTTTTAAGAATAAGAATATTGTGATGAATTATCTAAGAGGTCTCTCCAAGAATATTTATATTCACATTACTTAGTGGAGTGAAGAGTCATTCAAAGAAGGAAGAAGTGAGAGATAATTTTTACAATATATTAAAGCACAAGCACTTCTTACACACAACTGTGAGTAAAGACATACTCTCAGGAGAAAGCAGACTAACCAAAAAGAGAGGGATGGATTCAGAAGATGTCTGACCTTTGGCATGTTTTTCTACAAAAGACATAAGGGAAGTATCAGGGGTGAAGAGACTTATCTTCTGGAGGACCAATATTTGTTTCATTCTTCTTTATGTCTTTAACATGTCTCACAGTGACTGATAAATAGTAGCTACTCAATAATGTTTGTTGAATGAATGTTTCCTGAAGTAAACTTGGAGAATATTACTTGTCCCAAGATATGAGTATTGTAGCCTTAAAAATAATCCCTGTGAACATTTCTTTTACTAACTAAAGAAAGTATTTTTTATACTTTAGAAAAAAATTAAGGCTATTTTTTGGAGCAGTTTTAGGTTTACAGAAATACTGAGTGGAAAGTACAGAGAGTTTCCATATACTCCATCAACCCTCATCAATGTGCCCCCGGACCCCCCACCCCAGTTTCCCCTATTGTTAACATTTTTGCATTAATGTGGAACATGTTATAACTGACAAGCCAATATTGATATATCATTGTTAACTAAAGTTTATAATTTACATTAGGGTTTGCCCTTTGCCCTTTACATTCTATGGGTTTTGAGAAATGTATAATGACATGTATCCATCATTATAGTATCACACAGAGTAGTTTCATTGGCCTAAAAATCTCCTGTGCTGTATACCTATTCATCCTTCTCTCTTCCCCCCCCAAACTTCTGGAAACCACTGATCTTTTTGCTGTCTCTGTAGAATTGTCTTTTCCAGAATGTCATATTGTTGGAATCATACAGTATGTAGTCTTCTCAGATTGGCTTCTTTCACTTAGAAATATACATTTAATTTTCCTCTCGGTCTTTTTGTGGTCTGAGAGCAGATTTCTTTTTGTCACTGAATAATATTGCATTGGGTGTAACACAGTTTATCCATTTAAATATTGAGGGACACTTCTGTTGATTCCGAGATTTAGCAATTATTAATAAAGTTGGTATAAACATCTTTGTGCAGGGTTTTGTGTGAACAGAGGTTTTCAACTCTTTTGGGTTAAAACCAAGGAGCATGACTGCTGAATCACACGGTGAAAGAGTGTTTAGTTTTATAGGAAATTGCCAAACTATTTTCCAAAGTGGCTGTGCCATTTTGCATTCCCACCAGGAATGAGTGAAAGTTCCTCTTGCTCCGCATTCTCATCAGCATCTGATGCTTCAGTGTTTTGAATTTTAGTCATTCTAATAGGTGTGCATTGATATCTCACTGTTATTTTAATTTGCAATTCCCTAATAATATATGATTTTGAGCATCTTTTCATATGTTTATTTGCCATATGTACATTTTCTTTGGTGAGGTGTCTGTTCAGATCTTTGCCCATTTTTAATTGGGTTTTTAATTTTTTTATTGTTGAGTTTTAAGGGTTTTTTGTATATTTGGATACCAGTTCTTTATCAGATATGTGTTTTGCAAATATTTTTTCCCAGTCTGTGGCTTGTTTTTTCATTCTTTTAATTTCTTATGCTTTTGAAAGTGTTTTGTCTTTGAAAATACCGATAGTGATTTTCCCGTGTGGTGTTCTTTGGTATGTATTTCTCCCTCTCTATGTACTTGGGACTATATTTTTGAAACTCATGAATATTCTCTTCTCTTTTACATTTCCAGGTACGTAACCTTATCTATATTCTTTCTGAGGAATCTATCTGTCTTGAGTGGGAAGGTAAGATTAGATTATTCTAAAAAGAATGGAAGTAGAAAGAAAGTATTAATATTTAGCTCTGACATCTAAATTTGGATTTTTTGACCACTCAGCAAGAGAATTGGCTTGAAAGCCAGGTTCTGTTCAGATACAAAAACAATTTCTAAATTATTTTATCACATCCTTTACCATGTTATGAGTAATATCTGCTGGACTCAGTCATAGAGTTTTACATTAGTCTGACAAGATAGGAAAGTCACTTTTAGTAGTCTGGTAGATCGATAGAGGAAAAAGGAAGATGAAAGCAGAACAAGGAAATTAAATGTTAGGACTCTTGTTTTTTCCATTCTCTGCTAAGGGCAGACACTCACAGGGAGTGGAGGGGTCAGAAACATATAGATAAGTATGGGAGTAGCATGAGAGTAGACAGTGGAACACTTCCCAAGGTGTTCCAGGGAGAGGCTGCATGCTTCTGGGAGAAGTCTCAGTTACGGTGTGGGAAGATGGCACTGGAGGAAAATCAGGGAGTGGCTGCATGAGTCAGAGGCTACTCTCTAGAATCCCCACAGTCTGTTTACAGGTGTGGGAAATACAGAAGTCTCTATGGGTCCAGAAAGTGGATACAGAGAGTTGAGGGAGCTAGTGGACTGGGAAAGTCCTGGGGTAGGGAAAAAGAAGTTTTTGTGATGAATGACTTGGAGGTGGAGTCAAATGGCTGGGACAGTGAGCTTCAGCACTGGTGCCAACATATCATCTCAAAATGTCAGGTGGGACAATTCACACATGACTAACTGCCCACCCAGGGAGCAGACCATAGTGGCCACTCAGCTGCACAGATCAAAGGATCAAGAAGATAATGCATATATTAAAGGTTTTTGTTTGTTTTATGAATTGTGCTTTTTAGTCCTTGCTGACATGCAGTAATCTCCCTTTGTTACCCAGATGCCATCATGGGGAATAAGAGAGTTTCCGGACACAGACTCTCTGAGAGGAACAGAAATATACATGTACATACATGCACACATAAGTCTATGCAATATATATAGTCTATGCAATATATTATAACAGTATATATTTTTACTTATATATATTTGCTCATATATAAGATTTACCTTATATATGAGTATATCAAATTATATATATGAGAGAGCTTAGGATAGAAAGAGAGAGAGAGAACGTGTATCGGTATTGCTTGGGGGATCTTTATATGAGCTGAGTAGTTTTTGTTTGTTTGTTTTGTTTTAACTCAATAATATGCTTAATACTGTAATGCCTGAAGGTTCTCAGCTGAATGTTATTTGGTCTACATTATGGTTTATTGTTTCTCTATCTCTTTTTTAAATGGTAAGGCAGACTTTATTTAGAACTATCACAATAGGTATAAGGACTACTGCAATGGAGCTTTGCAGTATGGGAGAGATATTGGGCTTAACTCTAAATACTACAAAGAAAAGTGGGAATTTATAGCTAAGGAGCAGTAGTGGGGTGAGGGTGTCACTGGATGGAAAATTTCTAAGAAAGAGCATCAGAGGTAATGGGGAATCCTGGCTAAACCTATCTAACGGGATTCTTGCGGAAGGCAGGCCAGGGTGATCAGGCATCACCTAGGAGATGGTGGGGGATGAGGAAATTTGATCAGATATCAAGAGTGATCAGATACCAAGGTGGGAGGATTTTGGCTAAACTGACTTGGCAGGATCCATGCTAAAAGTGGACTATTGAGAACATGCCCAGTAATGGGGCATAGTTGAAAAAGAGCTCCGAGGAGCCTGATTTTTCTTATTTAAAAAGTTGCTTTAAACAACTTTGATTTTGTTCTTTCTCTTTAACTGTTTTCACTAAATGCTGATCATATTCTTGTATTTTCTCACCTGCCATACTTCTTTAATGTGTTTTCAAACCCTTTTGGATACCTCAACAATGAGATGTTTTAATCAAAATAAAATCTTCACTTTGGTTCTTATTGCTGGCCAGGTTCCTCGCTTCCTAACTTTATTTCTCTTTGTTTTTAAGAATCATCCACACGAACTAACAAGTGAGGATCTGTGTGAGTTGGTTAAATAAAACTTTCACCTATAGTTGAAATGCTCAAGATCATACCTAAATAGTATATGTGATTTAGAATGATGATTCCATTCATATGAAATCTACAGACTAGACACATTGTATATAGAGACTGAAAGTGGAATGGTGGATACCAGAGGATGGGGAGAGAGGATAGTGGGGAATGATACTAATGTGTACAGTTTTCTTTTAAGGATTGTAAATATGTTTTGGAACCAGATAGTTGTAATGGTAACAAAACTTTATGCATAGTAAAAACCACTGAATTATATACTTCACAGGGTGAATTTTATGATATGTAAATGATATCTCAATAAAAAATAAAAATAAGTTTTAAAACTGTATCATTTACTCTTTTATATCAAGATGACACATATCCTCTATTTATGACAACATTGGTGGAAATGTCAATTTCTCAGGAAAAAAATTAAGCACAGAATCTGGAAACACATCAATCAGGATAAAATATTTATGGTACAACTGATGTTTAGCAATAGTTTAGTGTCCGTATAAATTAAAATACAGGAAATTATCTTTAGAGAAGACCCAAATAACAAAAATTAGAAATGAAAAAGGTGATATTACAACTGACACCTCAGAAATACAAGGAATCATTCTAGACTACTATAAACAACTATATGCCAACAAATTTGAAAATCTGGAGGAAATGGGTAAATTTCTGGATGGATAAAAACTACCAAAACTGAGCCAAGAAGATATAGAAAATCTGAACAGACCAATAACAATAAAAGAGATTGCAGCTGTTATCAGAAGGCTCCCAACAAAGAAAAGCCCAGGACCGGATGGGTTCACTGCAGAGTTCTACCAAACCTTCGAAGGGGAACTGATACCCATTCTCTACAAACTGTTCCAAAAGATTGAAACAGAGGCCATTCTCCCATAAACTTTTCATAAAGCATCAATGATTTCACCATTCTTCCACCTAAGTTTCACCTTAAATTTGATGTTTGTTGTTGCTTCAATTTTAGCAGAATTCATGTTACTTTGGTAGGAGCCCTTTTCAAACTGTCTTTTTTTTTCTTTCCTCCTCAAACTGATGTCTTATCTTTCTTAGCGCCTCAAACTGTGTCCTGTTTAGACATGTTATAACAAGTTAGTATGAGTTTATTTTGGTGCAAAAAATTTTAGCAATCTATTCACAGTGTTTTTTTTTTTTAAATAATACACATTTTCCATGAGCATTTTGAAGACCCCCTTATGCTTTGGGTTTCAGTTAGGGGATAAAGGACTAAGGGGTCAGTTCTACTGGGGCAAGTGGGTCAGGACAAGCATTCAGAGAAGAGGGGAAACTTGGAAACACCTTAAATATTAGTTGAGTGATTAATTGAGGATGGGCATTCCATGTGGAGAACACTGTCAACGAAGACATAGATACAGGAAACAATTTCATGTGCTGAGATGATGGGAGTGTACAATGGGAGGGATGGGAGCATGGCTGAATTGCTAAGCAGTGGGCTATTTAACTCATCAGTAGATAACCCTTGGTCATTTATCCTGTCAGTCATGGTAGGTGATGGCAATGGTGGTCATTACTTTGATGGCACTTATATTCTGAATAATCACAGGTCCCGAGCTGTATGAAGGTACCAGAAGCAAAGATGGAAGGGAGAAGCAAGCTTTGATATGAAACCTGATAACTAACCCGAATCTGTAGTTCAGGCAATTAATTGGGCTTAAGGGGTAAAGGAGAGGTAAAACCTGAATAGCCCAGAGGCGTCTGGCTTATGTGAGTGGGATGCTTTCACTGGGCTTAGTGTCTAGCCCACTCTTC
>NW_007732167.1:141230-143664 GCF_000696425.1 Galeopterus variegatus
ATCAGAAGCAATTAAAGCATTATCAGAAGTTTTTGTTTGTTTGTTTCTTGTTTTAGCATTCACTGATGAGTACTAGCAGCACATGAAACACTATTTGACAATTTTTTGTTCTCTTTCCTCATCTTCTTACATCAGACAAATGGTACGTTACAGAATTTTAGGAAATACAGGGTAAAGCCAAGTTAAAGTCAAGGAAGAATGACTGACAGATGGAAAACAGTGGGATAGACATGATGTAGTTCTTTGCACATTTTTATAATTAAGAAAAAATAGTATAAGCATAAAAAATGAGATAGCACAGGCTGGAAAGTAGAGGGTATAGAAATTCCCCAAAGTGGTAACCCAGCAACAGCAGATTTATACTGTGTGCCTGAATCTTGCACAATGCTGGGAAGGGAAAAATAAAGGAAAAAATAATATTTGTGAGAAAGGTGAGAAATTTAATTTAGGTTATGTTGACTTTGCCATGATTGTGGGACATGCAGATAGATAGTAATTAGAGTAATTACCAAAGTAAAAAGTTAACATATAATTCTAGAAGAATATAGCTTTGGGTCAAGCTGTGAGAATTGCTGGATAGAGTGATGCTCAGAACGTCTGACCTTCCTATATAACACAAAGGGTTGTGAGGGTGAAATGAAATAACAGATGTGAAGATACTTTGCAAAATGATATAGCACCATGTACCTTTGTTGTTGTATTACTATTTTAAGAATTATAGCTCAGAGACATCCTCTCTGTGTTCCTGATAGTCAGATTAAACAGTATTTACTTTTTTCCTTCAGAGAAGACAATGATTTCCTCTGTATGTTCTTGTTAACACTTCCTCCCACCTCTGCACAGACGCTGAGGTCTGAGGTTTCTGTCAGCCTCTGCCTGTCGCTCCTCTCACTGTGCGCTCCCAAGAGCACAGAAGTACATCGCGGCGTCCCCCAGCTGTGAGTCTGAGATCTTGAGACTGAAGATTTTGGCTGCTTTCTGGAAGATGACAGAGAAGCGATTCTCCGTTGCATTCTGTTGCTTATAAGCTTCTTGGCGGATAATGAGAATCATCTGCCCGCTGGGAGGCTGTTTGTACCAGAATAAATAATAATCACTATTTCTAGTGTCGTAGGTGCAGTCCAGGGTCACTGTCCCTGCCTCCCATACAGACACTTCTGGTTGAGACTGAGTGACAGTCTGGGCCACGCTGGATCCTGTGGGAAGAGGAGAGAAAGGACTGCATTGGCATATTATGTGGAAGAGACAGACTCACAGTTTGGTTCCTATCCCCACCTACCCCTCCTCTTCTGAATCCAAACTTCAGGTAGAACTCATCAACTTTCTTGCCTCCAGTAGCTGGGCCCAATGAGGAGATTACATCTCTGTGCTGTTGATCGTTCTTCCTACTTCCCAGTCCTATTGGATACTAGTAAAAACAAACGCATGTGCCTTCCTTACCAAGGCAGGTGGAGACCGCAAGTGCCCACAGTAAGCCGGGGCTTGCCATGCTGGTGGCTGCCTCCTGCAGGGTGAGAAACCTCCGGTTCTGATCTGAACCTTGGGCATCAGCTGTGCTCAAGACGTCACTGCCTCTGAGCAGAAAATGGGACCTCAGGTGGGCTGTTGGTGGTGTCTCACTTAGGAAAGCTCAGCAATACTTTTTATCTTTTGCTTAAGAGAATAAAACTTTGGCTATGATGTTGAGTGAAAAAAGATGTCAGAACTGTAACTTATTATGGGATAAAAATGAAGAGGAGAAGGAGCTGGTAAATTGTCTTTGTAAAAATGTAATTTGAAGAGAATAAGACGGGTAGAGAAAAGACAGGCAAAGCTAAAGTGTGACTTCAATTTTCTCTGTGAACTTTTGTTTTCTCTTCTTTTTTTCCCTCTCTCCCTTCCTTCCTTCCTCATTTTCTTACATCCTCCCTCCCTCTCTCTCTCTTTCTCTCTCTTTCTTTCTTTGTCTTGAAGCCATAAAATGATCTCTGGCTTGTGACAACACAGGTTTTGGTTATAATATTCTTTCATCAATACTGTATATTAATCATTTTGAGAAATGATTAAAAATAATGACATCAGTAGCAACAACACTCAGACAGTCTAGAGAAAAGTGGAACCAGAATTTTGATGTCTAATTGCACTGCTGTTTGCTGAAGAAATTTATTTGTTGGTAAAGAATACCCGGTTTTTGCTGTGTCGGGGAGCTCTGTAATACTGATGGCAAGTGTTCCCGTAAAAACCTTTGTGCACTTCTATTAATGCCTTTGTGTAGGAAGAATCAGAACAATTAACATAAAATCCATTTGGAAACATTCTATGTTGTGCATCTGACAGCTTTTCATTGGCATCTCTTTCCGTCATACATGCGTCCTATGAGAGAGGAAAGGTCGGGAATCACAGTTTTCATTTTATAGAAGAAGCAAGTGAGCGAAAATGAAAACTCACAATGCAG
>NW_007732167.1:143999-146692 GCF_000696425.1 Galeopterus variegatus
CCTTTGTGTAGGAAGAATCAGAACAATTAACATAAAATCCATTTGGAAACATTCTATGTTGCGCATCTGACAGCTTTTCATTGGCATCTCTTTCCCTCATACATGCGTCCTATGAGAGAGGAAAGGTCGAGAATCACAGTTTTCATTTTATAGAAGAAGCAAGTGAGCGAAAATGAAAACTCACAATGCAGGGAACCACTAGAGTCATTTGCATTAATTTTCTCTCCCTACTGAATTTGTGCCATCCAGTCTTAGATAAGGCCGTGTCTATGGCTCAGCTTTATGTGAACTTTTTTCTCCTGTAAAATAAGGAGAATAAAGGACTAAATTAAAAGCTGATTTGCCGTGTAGGAAGCGGTGGCCTTAAATCTCCCTTCCTGTTTATTATTTTCATTTGGAAAGCATTGTTAACAGTGGACATTTTGCCACAGATGTTTTTAAGGGACCTTTTTTTTTTTTTTGCAGCTGGCTGGTATGGGGATCTGATCCCTTGACCTCGGTGTTGTCAGCACCATCTCTCCCAAGTACCAGAGGACTTCTTAAAGTACAACTTGCTGAGTTGACATAGGTGACATGGTCTCTCTCTTATTTGCTGTTATTAAATTTCTGCCATACCTACCCTTTTCTGGTCAAAGTCACAAGAAAGTGGTAACTACGTTGTCACTTTACAATTTCCCCCTTGTCCTCATCAGTCTTTATAGGAAACTCTAGATCTCAATCTCAGTCTCCCTGAGGCTCTCAGACAAATATTTTCTACATCTTGCCTGGGCTCATTATGCCTGAAATGCCACTTGGGGATCCCAAGCCAAAGGGTCCATCCTGCTGTTTTAGATCTTTTCCCGATCCTCTGAGCACAGGCAATGAGAACTTCAGTATCTTATATTCATCATCCAATCAGTCCCCAGCTTTCACAGTTAATCAAGTTATTGAACTCTGAAGGTCAAATAAAATGACACATAGAAGAACTTTGTGGGCAAATATGGGGATGGGGTGGGCAGATAGCTGTGTTTCCTGGAAGCAGAGCTCCTTCTGGGAAGTCTGGGAAATTCCATTGTGTTCTCTTGTGGTGTCAACCCTATCTGGAAACTACTGTCTCAGGATTTCTCACCAGACATAGCTAGTTGGACTATAAATAGTAAAAATTAGGAGAAAAATATGTGAGTGTCATAGACCTACTCTCATGTTCTCGTGTGAGAACTTACACAGATGCAGAAAGTGAGGCACGTCAACAATTAAAGGCAAAAGTGGGAGAAGCTGTCCCAGACATCTAGATGTTCCCTCTTAGTTGGGTGGATCTTGACTAAAGAACATGGAAGTTCCCCAGTCCTAGTCACCTCAGAGAGCTCATGTTTAGTGCTCTCATGACTTTCAATTCCTTATTTGAAAGTACAATGAACAAAAAACTTTGCAAAAAAGTCTTTTACAAAAGGTTTTCTCTGATTTGTTATGTTCATTTACAATTTTCTTTTGTCAGAGGAGGTGAATCAGATTGTTTACTAACCCCTGAGTGGGGGTCTCAATGCAAGGCATGGGGCCTGGTGCATCTGGGTGCTCTCTGGGGAACATGGGTATAGCATAGAGGTAGGTGGCTGAGCCTCCTGACTGGGTGGTCTTGATGTGCAGGCAGTGGTGGAGCTGGCACCAGCACTGAACGAGGCTGCTGATCTTCCTTTGTGCTACAAAGCCCTGGATGACAAGAACGGAAATAAAGGCCCCAGATTTATTCTAGATCCATTTTATCTTATGCCTGTGGATCTGAAACACTGTTCAAATAATCATAGTAGATAATAAAATTCCTTCCTTTTTGGATGGTCATTTAGGAAGGACCTCTTTTTTCATTTGATAACTAATTTTCTTTGAAAGATAATGTTAAGGGTAAATTTTTTTTTTGGTGGCTGGCCGGTACAGGGATCCCAGCCCTTGACCGTGGTATTTTCAGTACCACCCTGTCCCAAGTGAGCTAACCGGCCAATCTGAGGGTAGATTTAAAAATTCATTTCTTCTTTGGATCCCTTATATAGAAGAAGTCCCTTCTTGGAAGTTCTCAGAACCTTCTGGGTGCTCTGGGTTCCTGATGCCGTGAATTCATTCTCTTAACTCATACCCAGGCCAAAGCCACCAGATCATAAATGTGGCACCTAGAAACTCCTCCATGCTTAGGCCTTTCCAAAGCTCATGGAGGATTTGATTCCGGAATGTGGAAGTCTCTGACCTAAAGTCTTCAGATAAATGAGGGTTTGTTCCATTTCTTTTACGTGTATTAGTAATATTAGTAGATTCTTCAACATGAAATGAGTTTTTGCGACTGACTGTTGCCAATGGAAGCAAGCAAGCAGTGCCCTCTTCAGGTCGGAGAGACAATTACTGATGCAGTTCATAAGATACACTGTTCCGCAGGGAAATTACTTGGTTTAATAAAAAAAATCTATCCTGGAAGTAATCTGTTTATACGAGTTTCAGATTTCTATTTATACTCAAGAGCCCTCAGCAGGGTCAGATACAGGATGCGGGTACCTGAGGGGCACTGTGTGCTCACTGCACAGAAGAATATGTTTGAGTCACGGAGCTGGAAATCCTTTACGTTGATTTTCATTTGGATGTTTTAAATATCTTTTGTTTCTTCCCTTTTACTGTTTGTCTTCAGTGATTGTTGATTTTCTGAGGTGGTAAGATATTGTTTCTTTCTCTTTCTC
>NW_007732167.1:147692-149042 GCF_000696425.1 Galeopterus variegatus
AAGTTCTGGGTCTCCCTTTTTTTTTTTTTTTTGTCTTTTTCGTGACCGGTAAGGGGATCGCAACCCTTGGTGTGGTGTCGCCCACACCGCGCTCAGCCAGTGAGCACATCGGCCACTCCCATGTAGGATCCGAACCCGCGGCGTGCGCCACGGGGTCGGCCTGGGTCTCTTTTATTAAGGCTAGTGGTGAATCTTTTCCTGATTTTCTCTGTCACATTTGATAGCATTTGTATCAGGAAGACGAGGCCTTCCTCAGAATCCTGCCTAAATCATTGAAAGCAATCTGAAGCACTGTCTCTGTCACTGTGGCTTAGTGTGAAGCTGTCGCCTTCCTTGACTTTCAGAGAAGGAGGACTCTGTTCCACCCATGGTTGTCAATTGACACTGTTCAGGAGGAATGAAAGATCTTCGTACATAAGTTACTATTTTTTGTTTGTTTCAGAATTTTCGTTATTTGTTTACTATATCTTTATTTTATTTATTGAAACATAATTGATTGTTCCAATCTGTAGGGTACAGTGTTGAATATCAATACCTGTATGCAATATGTGATGCTCAAAATAAGGATAATTAGTGTATTCAAGGTTACACAATGTAATTATTTTTTGTGGCTCTTTACCAATTTCTTGCTAACTCCTGCTCTCCCTCCCCCTTTCCCACCTCTGGTGGCCTCAGTTCTGTTTCTTCTTTTGAAAGTTCAATTATTGATTATTGTATCTTTCTTTCTTTTAAAGTGTCTTTGTTTATTTTTTAGTTCCCACTTATGAGTGAGGACATGCCATATTTCTCTTTCTGTGTCTGGCTTATTTTATTTAACTTGATTTTCTCTAAGTTCATCCATGTTGCTGTGAAATGGCAGAATTGCATTCTTTTTAATGGCAGAGTAGTATTCCATTGCGTATATATACCACATTTTCCTTATCTGTGGATGGACATTTAGGTTGGTTCCACATCTTAGCTATTGTAAATATGGCTGTGATAAACATGGGAGTGCAGGTATCCCTTCAACATAATGATTTACATTCCTTTGGGTATACACCCAGCAGTGGGATTGCTGGATTGTATGGCAGTTCTATCTAGAGTTATTTGAGGAAACTCCATAAGGTTTTCATAATGGCTGCACTAATTTAAAGTCTCTCCAACCATGTAGGAGGATCCCCCTGTCTCTGCATACTCCCCAGCACTTATTATTCTCTGTCTTTTTGATACTGGCCAGTCCAACGGGAGTGAGATGATATCTCAACATGGTTTTCATTCACATTTCCCTGATGCTTAGTGATGTTGAGCATTTTCTCTTGTGTCTGTTGGCCATTTGTACATCTTCCTTTGAAAAATGCTTATTCAGCTACT
>NW_007732167.1:149533-156307 GCF_000696425.1 Galeopterus variegatus
CCCCCCCCCCGCTTTTTTCCCCCATCAGGTTACTTGTTTTCTTACTGTTAAGTTGTTTGACTTACATATTCAGGATATTAACCCATTGTTGGATGCATAGTTTGCAAATATTTTCTCACATTCTGTAGGTTGTCTTTTCACTCTGTTAATTGTTTCTTTTGCTGTGCAGAAGCTTTTTAGTTTGATATAATCCCATTTGTTTATTTTTTCTTTTGTTGCCTGTGCTTTTGGGTTCTTATTCATAAAGTCTTTGCCCAGTCCTACTTTCTGAAGTGTTTCCCCTACGTTTTCTTTTAGGAGTTTTGTAGTTTCAGGCCTTATATTTAAGTTTTTAATGCATTTTTGAGTTGATTTTGGTATATGGTGAGAAGTATGGGTCTAGAGTCATTCTTCTACATAGGGATATCCAGTTTTCCCAGCATCACTTACTGAAGAGGCAGTCTTTTCTCCAATGTATGTTCTTGGTGCCTTTGTCAAAGATCAGTTGGCTGTAAGCATGTAGGTTGATTTCTGGGTTCTCTATTCTGTTCCATTGGTCTGAGTGTCTATTTTTATGCCAATACTATGCTGTTTTTGCTACTATAGCTTTGCAGTACAATTTGAAGTCAGGTAATGTTATCCTTCCCTCTTTATTTTTTTTTGCACAGGATTGCTTTGGCTATTCAGGGTCTTTTTTTGTTCCATATGAATGTTTGGATTGTGTTTTCTATTTCTGTAGAGAATGTCATTGGTATTTTTATGGGGATTGTATTGAATCTGTAGATTGCTTTGGGTAGTATGGACATTTTCACAGTGTTTATTTTTCCAATCCAAGAGCGTGGAAAGTCTTTCCATCTTTTTATGTCCTCTTTAATTTCTTTCAAGAGTGATTTGTTGTTCTTGTTGCAGAGATCTTTCACCCCCTTAGCCAAATTTAAAACTAGATATTTTATTTTTTTGGTGATTCTTTGTATTTCTGTGGTATTGGATGTGATATCTCATTTTTCATTTCTGATTTTTTGTTGTTTGGGTCTTCTCTCTCTTGTTTTTTTTTTAGTTATCCTAGCTAATGGTTTGTCTATTTTGCTTATCATCTCAAAAAAACAACTTTTTGTCTCATTAATCTTTTGTATCATTTTTTTGGGATCTCTATTTCATTTAGGTCTGCTCTGACCATAATTATTTCTTTCTGCCTACTAATTTTGGGATTGGATTGTTCTTGTTTTTCTGGTTCTTTGAGGTTTAGCATTAGGTTGTTTATTTGAATTCCTTTTATTCTTTTGATGTTAGTGCTTATTTCAATAAACTTTCCTCTTAGTACTGCTTTTGCAGTATCCCACAGATTTTGCTATATGTGTTTTGATTTTCATTAGTTTTGAGAAATTTTTTGATTTTCTGTTTAATTTCTTCTTGGGCTCATATGTCATTCAGGAGCATGTTTAATTTCCACGTGTTTTTATACTTTCCAGAGTTTTGGTTGTTACTGATTTCTAGTTTTAATTCATTATGGTCTGAAAAAATAGTTGAAATGATTTCAATTATTTAAAATTTGTTGAGACTTGATTTGTGACCTAATATGTGTTCTATCATGGAGAATGTTCCATGTCCTAATCAGAAGAATGTATATTCTGTGATTGTTGGATGAAATGTTCTGTAGATATCTGCCAAGTCCAACCGGTCTAAGGTGTGGTTTAAATCCTGTGTTTCTCTGTTGATTTGTTGCCTAGATGATCTGTCCAGTGCAGACAGATGGATGTTCAGGTCCCAAACTATTATCGTATTTTGCTCTATCTCTTTCTTTTTGTCTAATTGTGTTTGCATTATAGATCTGGGCACTCCAATGTTGGGTGCATATATATTTATGATTGTTATGTGTTGTTGCTAGATAGATCACTTTATCATTGTATGGTGGCCTCCTTTGTCTCTTTTTATGTTTTTTGGATTAAAGTCTATTTTATGTGATATAAGAATAGCTACTCCTGCTCGTTTTTGGTTTTCTTTTTGCATGACATATCTTTGTCTCTCTCTTCACTATTAGTCTGAGTGTGTCTTTACAAGTGAGGTGAGTCTCTTGAAGACAGCATATAGTTGGGTCTAGCTTTTTAATCTAATCAGCTCGTCTGTGTCTTTTGAGTGGGGAATTTAATTCATTTACATTTAGGGTTGTTTGAAAGATATTTTCTTACTCCTGGCATTTTGTTGATTTTCATTTGGATGTTTTAAATATCTTTTGTTTCTTCCCTTTTACTGTTTGTCTTCAGTGATTGTTGATTTTCTGAGGTGGTAAGATATTGTTTCTTTCTCTTTCTCATTTCCATTTTTGCTCTACAATTGGGTTATGTTCTTTCTCGTGTATTCATGTTGTGATTATTGTTTTTGGTTTTCAGAGGCAGGACTCACTTCTGTTTGTCTTCAGTGATTGTTGATTTTCTGAGGTGGTAAGATATTGTTTCTTTCTCTTTCTTATTTCCATTTTTGCTCTACAATTGGGTTATGTTCTTTCTCGTGTATTCATGTCGTGATTATTGTTTTTGGTTTCCAGAGGCAGGACTCACTGGAGTATTTCTTATAGGGCTGTTCATGTGGTGGTGAACCCCTGTAGTTTTTGTTTGTCTGGGAAATACAGCATTTCTCCCTCATTTCTGAAGAATAGCCTTGCTGGGTGTAGTATTCTTGGCTGGCAGGTTTTTCCTTTTAGTATTTGAATATATCATCCCATTTTCTTCTGGCGTGTAGAGCGGCTATTGAGAAATCTGCAGTTAGTCTGATGGGGATTCCCTTACAGGTGACTCGATGCTTTTCTCTTGCTGTTTTTAAGACTCTCTCTTTGTCTTTGAGCTTTGCCAGTTTGACTGTAATGTTTCTTGGAGAGAATTTTTTTGGATTGAATCTGTTTTGTAATCTTTGAGCCTCCTAGACCTGAAGGTCTGCATCTCTCATCATACCTGGCAGTTTTCCACTAATATTTTGTTGAATAGGTTTTCAATGCCTTTTCCTTTCTCGTCCCTGTCCAGAGCACCCATGATTTGGATGTTTGTGCACTTATGGTTGTCTACTAGTTCTCTTAGATTTTCTTCATTTTAAAATTCTTTCTTTGTTTTTCTTTTTTCACCTGAGTTACTTTGAAGAGACTGTCTTCAAGATCAGAAATTCTTTCTTCTGTTTTCCCTAATATGCTGCTTAAAGCTCACAGTTGTATTTTTTATTTCATTGACTGAATCTTTTAGTTCCAGGACTTCTGCTACATTCTTTTTAAAAGTATTTCCTCAGGTTGAATTGTCCCCCCAAATTCACTGAAGCTTGAATTGTGTCCCTCAAGTTTTATGTATTAGAAACTTGGGCCCCACTGTCACTGTTGGGAAGGTGGGAAATCTTATTATGGTAATTGAAAGGTGGGGCCTTGAAGAGGTGATTAGATTGTAGGACCATGCCATAGTGAACAGATTAATAATCATGGTCAGGGACATAGTTCTGAGGACTTTAAAAAGAGAGTGAATGAGGAGGTTAGTCTCTGCTCTCTCTGCTCCACCATTTTTGCAATGTGATATCCTGCTGTCACTGAAGTCACCACCAAAGGAAGCCTTCACCAGATGTGTTCCCCAGACTTTGGACTTCCTAGCCTCAGAAAGTGTAAGCAATAAATTTTGTTTTTTTATACAATACCCAGTTCTGTGTATTTTGTTATAAGCAACAGAAATGGACTACTACAGGTATTCATGTTCTTGTAAGTTTCCTCCTTCATATACTTCATATTCATATTTTTCTTATGTTGTTGTGTCATCTAACTGAGTCTTTTTATATCTCATTGAGTTTCCTTAAGATTGTTGTTTGGAATTCCTTTTCAGTCATTTTATGGGTTTCCTGCTCAATGGGGTTAGTTGCTTCTTCTATTACTCTAGAGTGGGCTTTGAGCAGACAGACTTCCTCCTATAGATGTGTTTTATATTGGCTGTTGAGTAGGGTCTTTTAGTATTGGTTCTGGGTAGACAGGGAAGTGCAGTCTACTTGTGGGTACTTCAGCCATGTTTGGTGTTGGAGTTTCATATGAGTGCCTCTGTGGCCTAGGCACTGGGGCACTTAGTAATTCCTTGCTAAGGTCAGTGACACTGTGCTGGTTCATCAAGGATGTGAGTGAGCTCTTGAGTTATTCGGAGAAATGTCTGAATATGCTGTTGCTGTTTGGCTGGCATGGGTGACCCTGGGTCAGCTTGTTGGCACACCAGAGAGTGTTCCATGACTCTGATGGGTGCACTGGGGTGTACTGAGTTACTCAGTTTGAATGGGTGGTGCTGGGCAGATTTTCTCTTTGCTCTTTCCTAAAGGCCAAGGCTCTCTGTGTTCTTGCTTTCCCCTGTTGGGGGATGGGATAGTGGTGATTGAGAATTTTCTTCCTTATTCTATTTGGATATCCTGGGTTTCTGGACTCTCAGTGGTTTCCACATGTGTGTCTCCCTGGATCAAGGCAGTCACATGGGCTGTGCATGTACCTCCCACTTTCAGGTGTGTGCAGAATAATTCCCCCTCTGGGTTGAGCCACTGGGTCACAGTTCTACACTCACTCACCTCTTTCCCTGGGCTCTACTGATGACTCGCCTTGTGACAATGCAGTTGAGTGGTTGGCAGGCCACCTGCATGGTGGTGGTAGCTGCTGCAGTGGCTGTGGTAGACCACTTATGCAACAGTGGTGTCAGTGGCAGTGGCAGGGGCTGCCCTTGGCTCCTGAGGTCCCTGGGTGCTCCTGCTATCTCTTCACTTGTTTTGTATTCCTTAGCATACATGTATTCCCTAGATTGTCCCGGATCCCTCTAGATTTAAATGCCAGGGCTACTCCACTTTCCTTGGCTTGTGTCCTTCCTCCCCTCCTCTCTACTTCCCTCACTCATGGGGCAGCTGCACACACACAGGAGTGTCAGTGAAGCCCTCAGGGGTCTCCATTCTTTCTTCTTCCTGGAGCCTCAGAGGATTCAGTTTGGAGGCCTGGATGTTCCATGGCCTAGTTCACTGTTCTAGTTCTTCCGGTTCTTTTGGTTTGGAAGCCCAGGGATCTTCACAGCCAGTCTGAATCTCCACATGAAACACATAATTGAGTATCCTCCCTCCTGCTACTCCCACTCACCTTGTTCTAGTTTCCAGCAGTACCTCTGTCTATGGAAGTACTGCCCCAATGTGGTCTGAGCTTTTTATTAACATTTTTTTCAATGTTTTTCTATGCCCGTATGACACGAGTAAATTCTGAGGGGAGTGAATAGGTTGAGAGAAGACCTGATTCTTTCCCTCAGTTGATTTTTTCACTACCATAGGTTTGTTATCTCTCTCAATCTGTACTGCCTTACATTAGTTGAAATGGCTGGAACTTTTCCAAATTCTCTCTAAAAATTCAAAGGAGTGAAATGTAGTATTCTTTCTTTTACTATATTCCCAGGTGTGAAGAAGCAGCCTGGTATCTGGCTAACTATGAAAATTCTAGTGCTTTTGCAAACAATTAAGTGCTTCGTATATTTAGATGTGGGCACTGTGTAGACTCTGGTAATTTCTGACATTTTATGAACAAGTTGTCTGAAACCCATTTTATGATCTCCTATGTCTGCAGTAAGAATTAGGAACTCCAGAGGAGCAGAGATTAAGGAAGAATGTTCTCTTCTTTTCTTGGCATCCCATCCTCACCCTGTTGATTTTAGGTGCCTACCAGTTAGCCACACTTTTTAGCCACATTCCTTGGAAAAAGCTCAGGCCCTGGCAAATGTAGCCCTACCCTTCCCTTCCTTTGTCTCTTGTTGTGGTCGGGAGGTAAGTGGCTGAGCCTCCCTACTGAGAGTCCATGATAAAGAACTGTGATCTTCTGTGATGTTAATGGTGGATATTACTTTTTCAGTCTTCTTCATGTACAAAAGTATGTAAAACAGAAAGACTCTGCTTCTCCTAGCATTTCCCTGAAGCATAGTGTTACTGTACCTCAAATTGGACTTAGCTTTCTCCTTGTGATGCAGGGTCTGGGTAGGACTGGACGCTATCTTCCCCTGTCCTCTCATTTCAGCTTGAGAAGAAAACGACTCATGGGTGATCACTGGAGAATCTGGCTACTGTAAAGTGGCACACTTTCCTGGGAACCTTATGATTGTTCTTTTTCCAAGTCAGAGCATCCCCAAATCACATCAAGTGTGGACCACAGAAATGCTAGCAAAACTTCTAGTTGTTTTCTTAAGGTTTTTCTCTCTATTGATAAGAATACTTACCAAGAATGTTCTCAAAGATGGAAATTTTAGCTGAGAAGAAAGTAGCTATCTCAGTTACATAAGGGAACTCACATTTACATGGGGGTTTCCCTTGGAATTTTTTCCCCTCTTGTCTTGGGTGTGGTGATTTCAACATTCCAGTAAAGTTCCACCAGGAATATATGTAGTTAAAGGTGATTAATAATTTTCCTGAGCAACGATAGACAGGGATTGTGGCAGGTCAACAATAAATGTTGAGTGTCTACTATCTAAAGTTCATTCAACTTAACCCTGTGTGGATGTTTAATAAAATGTACAAAATAGAATATGCTGACTATGGAATTGGGGAGACAAGAAAAACATGTATATGAACTTAACTAACTCTAGGGGACAGTGCATGATCTGCATCAGCTGCAGTACTTGCAGCTAAGAGTCAGTAGCTTAATAATTGGCACAAGAGCCAAGAAGAAAAATCATGTGATCATCTCTATTGAGGCAGAGAAGGCATTTGATAAAATACAACACACATTCATGTTAAAACATTCAAAAATAGGAATTAATAACTAATTCCTTTACATAAAAA
>NW_007732167.1:156785-161785 GCF_000696425.1 Galeopterus variegatus
AAAAATGCATATGTCAGAACCCCAAACCAGCACCTACTTATGGGGAAGCGTTAGGAACTTTTCTACGATGTTTGTTACCTCTACCACTATTTACCTTTGTGTTAGAGCTACGAGCTAGTGCAGTCAGCCCAGAGGAAAACAATTACAAGCATAAAAATTGAAAAGAGAGAGGTAAAATATCATTTGCATGCTTGTAGATAAAATGATTATATATCAGAAAACCTAAAAGAGAACAAAGACAACTACTAAAAGACGTTGCAATATAAACAATATTTTCAAAAAGCATTCATATTGTTTGTAAGTCAAAAGAAAACTAATTAAAAGAAAACATGGAAGAAGAGAGCACAATTTCTGTTGCACAAAAATTAAAAGAAAAAAGAAAGAAAATTCTTTTTTTTTTTTTTTTTGTTTTATTTTTTATTTTTTTTTCCCTTTTTTTTTGTCTTTTTTCGTGACCGCAACGGATCGCAACCCTCAGTGTCGCGCCCGTACCGGACCAAGGCTGGCAACGGGATCGCAACCCTCGGTGTTGCCCCCGCTCCTCGCTCAGCCAGTGAGTGGCCGGTCTGTATGTGGGATCCGAACCCTCGGCGGGAGCGCCTCCTCGCTTCCCAAGCGGCGCACTGTAGCAGTGCGCCACCGGGCCGGCCAGAAAGAAAATTCTTAAGTTCAAATTAAGAGTAGGCAGATTTAATGGAATAGCAAGTTAGTAATTAGGCCCAATTGCATGGAAATTTAGTAAATGATAAAGACAGCATTTCAAATTAGTGGTGGAGTTGAGGGGAATGACTTTTCAGTAAGTATGTTGAATAACTTGTGTCTCTCTGGATATGAGGTTACTGGTGAAAAAAGTGATTGTGACTGTGCCCTTGTTTAGAACAGAAGTCTTCAAGCTGGGGTCCTGTGCTCTTAGAAGTACATGAACACTTCCTCAGGGTTACACAGGTGTAGGCAATTCTAAAGGAATCCATTTTCCCAATCCTCAACATACATGAATGTACACACATACACACACACACACACACACACACACACTTTCCTAGAACTGGTCTGCTCTAGAACATGGTTGAGGTCTAGATGCCATGCTGCTGCTTCTTTTCTATTTTTCTTTCCACCATCACTCTTCCCACCCACCCTCCAAGGAAAAGTTTGCACCTCGACCGTCCTAAATGATGCATTCCTCCACGGTGCCAAAAAATATCCAAGGCACTAAATAAGGAGACAATTTATTAGCTTCTGGCTTCTGAGGGAGGGTTCTTAACAGCTAAGAAGGAAATGTATTTCAACTAGGACAGGAACATATTTCGACTAGGCAACAACCTCAAGGCAAGGTCCCTTACCTTATCCATCTGTCTGTCTTAGAATTACAGTTGTAAGATGAGTGGTTGTCCCTGGGGCCCATTTTGTAACATTCTTATTTGAATTGAAAAAAGAAGTCAGACTTTTCCTGACAGAAAATAAATCTTATATGGTTTGTTTGTTGACAATGTGGGGTGTTAGAGAAAGAAAAGAAAGAAGAGTTAAAGAAGGTCCCAGGATATTTGGCTGTAGTAACTAGGTGAGTTATATAACCACTTTCCTGAGATGGGGACAAATGAGGGGAGAAGCTATGGGAGGGAATCAGGCATTATGTTTGGATACCTTAAATTTTAGGTTCCAGTTAGATACTCAGTGTAGATGCTACACAGGTTATAGCACATATGAACCCAGCTCTCAATGGAAAGGGCTGGTGTGGAGTTTGGGAGTCATCAGTGTGTAGATGGTAACTAAAGCCACCTTCCTGGATGAGATCCTTATAGAGTGAGTGTAGACAGAGTATATGTTTGAGGAGTGAGCCCTGAGACAGCAAAATACCCAGAGGTCAGCTAGAGGAGGATGAACCAGAAAAGGAGACGGAGGAGGCTTGTGAGGTGCAGCAGCCCAGAGTTCAAGCAAAGATGGTGTTTCAAGGAGAAAATAGCCCTGACATCAAATTCTTCTGAGAGAGTCAGTGAGATAAAGAATGGTAATGGATCATTGGAGTGTGAATGTTAAAGTCATTGGTGACCTTTATAGAGTGATTTCAATGCAGTGGTAGAGATGGAAATCTGACTGGACTGGGTTCAAGTAAGAAAGGAGCTGGGGGTAGAGATAGTGAATTTAAAAATCTTTATAAATAAGTTATGTTATTAAGAGAGACAAGGGAAAAAAGACTGAACTATTTTATCCATTCAACCATTAATTCCAGTCTTAGAATGCTGTCCTAATGAAATAATGAGAAATTTAAATAAAAATTTGTATTTAAAGATGTTTGTCATAGTGCTATTTAAAATGATTAAAAAGTGGAAATAAATAACCAAAATATCCCCAAACAGGAAAATTATAAAGTTAAGCATACCTATGGTGTGAAATAGTAAACAATGAGTTCAAACTATAAATGAAGGCATTTTTAATGATAGAAATGAGACAATAAAAGGACATAAAATTGTTCCTATAATATGATGTAATAATGCACAAAAATGTGAAAGAAGTAAAATAAGTAAAAATAGAGACAAAACATAAGAAAAGATAGAAACAAGTAAAAATAATGAGTTCTCATGTCTATGTGGCAGAGTTGTGAATTTTTAGTATTTTTCCAAATTTTCCAGTTCAATATTTATAAAACATGCATAGGATTAACACAGTTCTTATTTCCCATATTGAAGGTAAACCAATGATTATCTGCCTTTGCATAACTCTAGTTACTTTGACTAGAAGATGCTTCTATGGAACATAAATTCAGTTTAATAAAGTAGTACAAAACCAGTCCCCTCCCCCTTTGGCTGTAATAATTATGGATCTATTGGTTGTAAATGACGGAATCTCAGCTCATACTGGCTTGATCCCCAAAGAAAGTATTTTGATTTTTGCAGCACCAATGGAGCTGGATTTATAGACTCTAATGCCTTCAGAAGTCTGTCTCTCTTAGTATCTCAGCATCTTCTTTCTCCATCTCTTAGATTAAGATGTGAATGATGCCCCTTAATGTTGTGCAGTGAATAATATATGGCAGCTCTAGTGGGCAGAAAAAAGCAAAAAAACTGCTGATGTCTACTAAAATGAATGTGTCTGCAAAGCAGTTATACTCACTCATTGCTTGCATCTTTGTGCTTAGCCTTTTTTTCCACAGTAGTTTCTAGTTTTAAGATGCTGTACACCTATACTAATAACCCATTCAAATTTTGATTGTATGATAGATTAAAACAAATCCTGAATGTGCCCTTTGGGACAAATCTTCTCTGTTGATGGGTCTATTCCATTTCTCCTATCTTTCTCCGAAATTTTTCTTGGTCTTTTCCTCCCATTCAAGACCCCAAATGCTTCTGTACCATTACCCAGCATTCTGCACCAAGGAAGTCTTTCCTTGGCAGAAATGATGAATGAAATTATTCTAAATCCACTGGTTGCTTTTCCAGGATGATCCATCTCGGATAAATATTTGAAGTGAATAAAAGGTGCAAACTTTGACTACAAGTTTCCACATCTGTCACGTCACCTACCAGTGAATAATATTACAGAAAGCCTTTTGTTCAATAAAATAGATTTCTCTTTCTCATCTGTTCTCAGTTTCTGATTTTAAAAAGTATATTTGTCTTTCTGGATGATGTGGAAATAAAACTAAATTACCAAAACACAGAATAACCATTTTAGTGTTACTATAGCATTGATGTTTACTTTTTATGTGCTTGCTTGATTCTCAAAACTTGTACCAATTAATAGAAAGATTGAGCTACAAGATCCCTAAAAATTAAGCATATTGCTGTCTAAAGAACCATTCTTTTTATGTATCCCAAACCATGTTTTTTCTAAGAGTAAACCAAATTAGACAGCAAACTCATTTGTGATGAAAAAAGAAAGACAAAGGGGGGTAAATTAGGAATTATCCCTAATGTCTAGGGACTGTCTGCCTGGTTTATCCTAATGACAACTCAATACCAGGGACAGCGGGGAAGAAAATGTAAACCTATCTAAACCAGACCTGTAGAGGTTCTGGGGTAAGTAAAATCTTACATCAATTCAGGAGATATTTTCTTTTTTTTTTTTCCTTTTTGTCTTTTTTACTGACCAGTAATGGGATCACAACCCTCGGTGTCATGCCCGTACCAGGGACCGACAACGGGATCGCAACCCTCGGTGTTGCGCCTGCACCGTGCTCAGCCAGTGAGTGGGAACCGGTCAATTCAGGAGATATTTTCAGTGAAAATCATGCAAGTGTTTTTGTAGCCAGACAAGGAAGTAAAGCAAAGTAGAACGAAGCTCTGTTTCATTTGTTTGGTCTGTATTTTTTGGTTTAAAAATTTGTCCCACATGAGGTAAATGAGTGCAGAGAAGCTGCACCCTAAACAAAATTCATGCTGGAAAGTGATCATAAAATTGCAACACATTTGGGAAAGTGTTTATATTTTTCTTTTCCTGCAACATGTGCTATTAGTTGAGGGTTGAATTTCTCAGGGAAAAGGAAATTTATCTGTCCGTTGAATCAATTGTAATGGAAATCTAGTTTTTCCACACATTTAGAAGTGTTCATGTAAATCTTTGATATTATTTAACAGTTTGTATTTACATTAATAGTTTTTTTCTGAAAAACAATTTAAGATATTCCTTCATATTGTTTGTGGTAAAGACAAGCTATCTCATAACATGTTTTCTCTTTGTCTAAAGAGAAACCCAGTTCTGGGCTGTGTGCAATCCTCTTACACCAACAATTTCCTCAAAGTAACATTTCATCTTATTTCACAGTATTTCCTAATAAAAATCGTCCCTTTCAGTCATATTTAAAAGCTTTCAATTTTCCAAACTCTTTTTCCTTATTATTTTCTGATCTTTGTCCTTAATAAGTTTATCCTGGAATAAGTCTATCTGGAATGGGTTCTCTCGCCATCTCCCTTATTTAAAATCCTGCATATGCCTAAAGTACAAATTCAAAATCCAATTTCCATAAAGCTGGAAATGATTTATTTTTTTATCCATGGTAAACTTTA
>NW_007732168.1:0-37176 GCF_000696425.1 Galeopterus variegatus
CTTAGGAAGGCCAGTTTCCCACGGAAATAAGCCACATTCTAACGTGTCACTCGTAAATGTGACATTTTAGATTTTCCTCTTGCTGATCACCTTGGCTTCTTCCCCATCTGGTTTTTAAATTTGGGAAAGGAGGAGTGGGTGATATTTTGGAGCACATTCTCTAAGATTCCCATCCTTAGGCAGTGCCTTTTCTTGTCTGTGAAATGAGAATGATCATAGTGTCTATCTCATAGGCCATAAATAATACCTATAAAGCAAGTGAAAGACATATAGTAACACATAAATATTAGAAATTATCATTGCTGATGTTGCCATTACTATTTTTTATTATTTTAAAATTACCTGCCAGATCTATTCCCTTCTGATCTTCTCTAGATTTCTATTAAATCTAAAGTTATTTTACAAATAAACCTCCTTTGATAAAGTTGCTCTCTGAGATTCAAAAATGGTAATCATAATAGTATCTGGATAACAGGGTATACCTGAGAATTATATATGAGAAAATACATGTTTAGTGCATAGCACATTGTCTAATATATAATAAGTGCCCAATTAATTATTAGTATTATCACTATTATTATCGCTTTATTTTTGTTATGGATCATCTAATTTTTCCTCACCCTCATCCCTGCCTTATCAATTGTGTGACAATGTTTAATTTAATTTGTTTTCTCATAAATGACATATGTATTTTTTCTTATACCTGGTTGGTTATTATCTTTATTTAAATGCCCCAAACCACTGTCCATTCAACTAATTTTAATAAAGTATGGCATTGCCCTTTTTCCAGTAAAGAAATATAGAATGCTTGCTTCAAAAAAAGAAGACAATAATGAAGCACACATCCTTTAGTTTCAGAGACTTTGATAAGGCAAGTCACATGGCAACCAAATGCTTTCTGTTAGATTATTGCCACCAACACCCAACAAATAATGACTAAAGAAAGAAAAATGCATGCAGACATCAAGTATACAAAAGGCAAAGTAATTCAGGAAGCCTAATCTCCTCTCTTATTTCATCAGAATAACTTCTCTGAGGGCTTAGCATTTTCTAGATAGTTTTAACTCAGTGCTAAAGGCAGCATGGTTTTGTACTTTTTGGTGATAATTTAAAAAATGAATACTTTCAAGTATCTATATGGTTATTATGAGCTATAGCATGTACATAAACATAAAAAGAAAGAATGCATGATCTCTCTAAATTGAATTGAACTAAAGGATATGTATATTTAGTAGTTCCACAAAACTCAAACTCTATGACAATATATACTTGAGGAACTCCCACATTATTGCCCTAGTAAGTTGTAGCAGATAGTTATCACAGGAGGTTCATTTTATTCTAACTAATCAGCATTCTCCAGAGAAACAGAATTAACAGAATAGAGAGCAGGAGTGACAGAGAGACAGAGAGAGCGAGATAGAAAGAAAGACACAGAGAGAGACAGAAAGAGAAATTTATGGCTCACGTGGTTATGGAGGCTGAGAAGTCCCAACGTCTGCAGTCTAAAGGCCTAAGAACCAGGAGAGCTGATGGTATCATTTCTAGTTTGAGTCCAAAGGCCTGAGAATACCAATGTCTCTCAGCTCAAAGACAATCAGGCAAAGAGAGTGAATTCTCTCTTGCTCAGCCTTTTGTTCTACTCAAGCCTCCAATAGATTGGATGAGATCTATCCACATTGGGGAGGACAATCTGCTTTACTCAATCTATTGATTCAAATGTTAATATCTGCTGGCCAGATGGCTCAGTTGGTTGTTATAGCACAACCTTGTAACACCAAGGTCAAGAGTCTGGATCCCCATCCTGGCCAGCCACCAAAAAAAAAAAAATGTTCATGTCAATCAGAAACCCCCTCACAGACACACCACCCAGAATAATGTTTGCCCAAATATCTGGGCACCTTGTGGCCCAGTCAAGTTGACACATAAAATTGACCTTCAGAGGGCCGGCCTGGTGGCACACTGGATAGTGTGCCGCTTGGGAAGCGCGGCAGCGCTCCCGCCCGAGGGTTCGGATCCCACGTACAGACCGGTTCCCGCTCACTGGCTGAGCGAGGCACGGGAGCAACGCCGAGGATTGCAATCCCGTTGCCGGTCCCCGGTCCGGTACGGGGGCAACACGGAGGGTTGCGATCCGTTGCCGGACACGGAAAAAGACAAAAGACAAAAAAAAAAAATTGACCTTCAGAGGGCCGGCCTGGTGGCGCACTGGATAGTGTGCCGCTTGGGAAGCGCGGCAGCGCTCCCGCCCGAGGGTTCGGATCCCACGTACAGACCGGTTCCCGCTCACTGGCTGAGCGAGGCACGGGAGCAACGCCGAGGATTGCAATCCCGTTGCCGGTCCCCGGTCCGGTACGGGGGCAACACGGAGGGTTGCGATCCGTTGCCGGACACGGAAAAAGACAAAAGACAAAAAAAAAAAATTGACCTTCAGAGGGCCGGCCTGGTGGCGCACTGGATAGTGTGCCGCTTGGGAAGCGCGGCAGCGCTCCCGCCCGAGGGTTCGGATCCCACGTACAGACCGGTTCCCGCTCACTGGCTGAGCGAGGCACGGGAGCAACGCCGAGGATTGCAATCCCGTTGCCGGTCCCCGGTCCGGTACGGGGGCAACACGGAGGGTTGCGATCCGTTGCCGGACACGGAAAAAGACAAAAGACAAAAAAAAAAAATTGACCTTCAGAGATAAGAAAGTCTTTTGAGACTAAGTAAAAAATAATGTAGCATGAAACACAATACCTCCATGGTTAGATATTTTGAATATGGAGTAGTTAGCTACATTACTACCTTCATAGTTTATCTTTTCCCAGTCACTGGGATTTATTTTCCCTCAAATGTATCCTGTTCATAAAATGATAAATAATAATTTCCCCTCATGTTAACTTAAAGATTAAACAACATACCCAAAATATCTGGATGGGAATTTAATATTACAAAACAATTCTGAAATGAATCTATATATCAAACAACTCAATAGTAAGAAAACAAATAACCTGATTAAAAAATGGGCAAAGGATCTGAATAGACATTTTTCAAAAAAAGACATACAAATGGCCAACGGGTACAAATAAAAATGCTGAAAATCACTGATCATCAGAGAACTGGAAATGAAAACCACAGTGAGATACCACCTCACACTTGTTAGAATAGCCATTATGAAAAAGATGAATGATAATCGTTGTATTAATTTACACCCTTTCTGACAATACATTGGGATGTAAATTAGTACAACCATTATGAAAAACAGTATGGAAGCTCCTCAAAAAATTAAAAATAGAACTACTGTACAATCTAGCAATCCCACTACTAGATAAATATATCTAATGGAAATGAAATAAGCATATCTGCTCTCCCATGTTCATTTTTTATTCCAGCATTATTCACAGTAGTCAAGGTATGGAATCAGTCTAAATTGTCCACTGACAGATGAATGGATAAAGAAAATGTAATATATGTTCTTCAAAAGGTTCATGAAAATACAGAATTAAAAGATGCTCATAATACAAATTTTTCTATGAACTTATTGAAGTACCCCTGTGTGTGTGTGCATGTGTGTATGTGCACACACTCGTACACATACATACACATACGTGCACAATATAGAATACTATCCAGCCTTAAAAAAGAGAAAATCCTGTGTCATGTGTAATATTCCCTGTGGTCAAAATTGAGTAATTTCTGTTGTTTTATTTTCCAGCTCTCTGATGCTTTCCTCTGTTCTTTCAATTCTGCTGTTTAGACCATCTACTGTTTTTAATTTCTGCTTTTGTATTTTTCAATTTTAAAATTCCCATTCGGTTCCTTTTTATGTCTGTATTTTATCTGTTTGTTGAAAATTTCTATTTGTTTTATTTGTCCATTTTTTTCAAACATGTTCATAATTGCTCACTGAAGTATTTTATGATGTCTGTTTTAAACTTTGTCATATAATTCCAACATATCCACCACATCAGTGTTGGCATCTATTTGATATTATTTCTTATTCGGTTTGAGATCTGGTTCTTGGTATTGGAGTGATTTTCTATTAAAACTTTGACACTATGGATATTATGCTAGGGGATACTGGATTTTACTTAAACCTTCATTTTAGATGGCTTCCTCTGATATCACTCAGGCTAAGAATGAGGTTCACCATCTCATTACTGCCAGGTGAGAGTAGAATAGTTTCCCCACATGGCACCCAATGGTGCCCAAAGCACTCATTACTCATTATTGCTGTACAGGACAGGGATTTCTAGCCCCCAATGTGGCCTCCACTGACAACACAGGGGAGTAGCCTCATCAATAGTGGTAGGTAGTGACCCTGCACTAGGCTTCATCTGATACCCCTCCAGTAGTGAGAGTGAGGGAGTACCTCATTACTGCTGGTGGGGAGCTCCCCATGTGGTCTCCATTGACACAGCAAGGGATGGGGGGTTGGCTGCTTTCTATCATGTTGGGACTAAAACTCTGGCTCCTTACTGGCCCTTTCTGAGGGTGAGGGTCGTGGATAGGTAAAGATGCCTCACTGCTCCGTTTGGTGAAGATGAAAGCTCTATCTCCCTACTGGGCTTTTGTTAAGGGTGTGGGGTTGGAGCCACAGATTTTCCTGTGGTGTTTTGCTGGAGTACAGCTGTTATTGTTTAAATATTTTTTGTCTTGATAAGCTGCCCTTTTCTTGGTCTTTGGGCTAGAGAATAATCTTTTTTGAGGCTCTTTTTGTCTGCATCTATAGGCCTTTCTGGGTTGCTGGCTTCTTCAAGTGTTGGATATATAGTGTTTGAGGTCCCCAGCCAGTCCAGACTTTTCTCTCCTCCTTTCAGAGTCTTCTTATATTTTTACAGTCTTTTTAGTTGTACTCAGTGGAAGAACTAGAATAAAGTGCAACTATTCCATTTTCCCAGAAATGGAATTCTCTGAAAACAATCTTTCAAAATAAAAGCCAAATTAGATGACATACTACCTGATATCAGGACTTAATATAAAGCTATAGTAATCAAGATAATGTGGTAGTGGCATAAAGATAGATAATGTATCAGTGGAGAAATGTAACCCAGAAGCAGACAGGAGAGCACACTAACGGTTCTGGGCAAGAAGTCAACGGACACCACCCCCTCTGCCCAGAAGCAGTCAAGACAGCACACCCAAGGGCAAAGAGCTAAGGGCAATACCTCCCACCCAAAAGCAGGAAAGAGAGCATATCAAAAACACCATTTCTGGGTGGGTGGCCCACCACAGCCACTGACACAGCCATGGCTGCTGAAAAAGTGGCTCAATGCCACAACAGCAGCCACAGCCACCATGCAGGCAGCCTACCAGACAATGAACTGCATTGACAGAAGGAGAGTCACCAGTGGAAACTCAAAAAAGAAGATGATGTCTCTCTCCTCAAAGCCCACTCCAAAGTAATAAAAGAAGCAACTGCTCTGCCAGATGATCAAACATCAATTTAGAGATACTAGAAATACAAAAACCCCAAAAAAACATGACACCATCAAAAGAAAACAATAATTCTCAAAGGCCAGATCCTATAGAGCAGGAAATTCCTGAAAAAACTGAAAAGGAATTCTGAGAAACATTCTTGTGGAAACTCACCGAGTCATGAGAAGACTCAGTTAGACAACATAATGAAATGAGAAAAAATATCCAGGATATAGAAGAGGAAATTTACAAAGAGATTAATACCTTAAAAAAGAATGTAGCAGAACTCATGGAACTGAAAGAGTCACTCAATGAAATAAAAAACACAACAATAGCTTAAGCAGCAGGCTCGAACAAGCAGACAAAAGAATTTCTGATCTTGAAGATAGTAATTTTTAAGTAGCCCAGGCAGACTCCCCAAAAAAAGGATTAAAGAATTTTTAAAAATGAAGAAAATCTAAGAGAGCAGGCAACCTTAAGCACACAAACATTTGAATCATGGGTATTCCAGAAGGGGAGGAGAAAAGAAAAGGCAAGGAAAACCTATTTGATGAAATAATAACAGAAAACTTCCCAGGTATAGGAAGAGACACGGGCCTTCAGATCCGGGAGGCTCAAAGATCCCCAAGCAAATTCAACCCAAAAAGATCCTGTCCAAGATATATTATAGTCAAACTGGCAAAGCTCAAAGAGAAAGAATCTTAAAAGAAGCAAGGGAAAAGTGTCAAGTCACCTAAAAGAGAGCCCCTATCAGACTAACAGAAGACTTCTCAACAGAAACTCTATAGGCCAGAAGAAAATGGGATGATACATTCAAAACACTAAAAGGAAAAACTTCCAGCCAAGGATACTATATACACAGCAATGCTATCCTTCAGAAATGAGGGGGAAAGAGTGTATTTTCCAGACAAGGAAAAGCTGTGGGAGTTCACCACCACACAGCCAGCCCTACAAAAAATCCTCAAGGAAGTCCTGAATCTGGAATCCAAAAAATGATAATTGCTACCATGAATACACAAAAAAGAACAAAACCCACCAGTGGAACAAAATATAAATGAGAAAAAGAAAAAATACTGAATCTTACCAACACAAAAAAATTTTGTTATTCATCTCTATTCAGTTTATGTATTTGTTATTTGAACAAATAAATGTGCATACCCCAAATAAATAAATAAATATCAATCAGGAATGAAAAAAAGTATCAATGAAACAGATTAGAGTCCAGATATAGACCCACACATATACCATAAATTGCCTTTTGACAAGGACACCATGGGAATTAAATGAGGTAAGGAATATTTTTGACAAATAGTGATGGACCACCTGCATAAATAAATTAAAGTAATACAACTTGATCCCTGCCTCATGTTTCACACAAAATTAGTTTGAGATCGACCATACACTTAAATGTTAAAACTGAAAAAGTAACAGAAGAAAACATAAGAGAAAATATTAACTACCTTGTGGAAGACAAAGATCTCCTGAAGGTATAAATAGCATTAACCCTTAAAGAAAAAAAAGTAATAAATTGAACTTCAGAAAAATTAAGAACTTCTGCTCTTCAAAAGTCACAATTAAGAAAATGTAAAGTCAAGCCAGAAACTGAAGAATAATATTCACATAAACATACCTGAAAAATTACTTAAGTCCAGAATACTTTAAGGACTCCTATAAATTCACAATAAAAATAAACAACCCAATTAAAAAATGTGTGAAAGGCTTAAACAGAAACCTGGCAAAACAAGATAAATGTCAAATAACACATGAAAAGATGTTTAATGTCATTATTCATCAGAGAAACGCAAATTGATACTACAGTGAGATGCAATATTTCATATCCTATGGTGACTAAATGAGAAAGAAAAAGTGACACTACCAGATGTGTGGGAAGATGAAGAGCAACTGGAATTCTCAGACATTGCTGATGGAAATAGAAAATGGTTCAACACACTGGGAAATGATTTGACAGTTTCATATAACATTAAACACATACTTACACTACGACCCACCAATTTCACTCTTAGCTATTTGCAAGAGAATTGAAAATATATATCTATGAAAAACCATTTGTAGAAGACTGTTTATAGCAGCAGCATTACTCATAATAGTAAAAGACTGGAAGAAACCTAAATGTCCATATGTAGAAGGTTATACAAATAATAGTGTATTGTATTAGAAGCCTATTTTAAATAAAAAATAATTAACCTCTAATACGTACAACCATATAAAAAATTGCACAAACATTATGTTAACCAAAAGAAACCAGAAAAAAAACTTTGTCATCTCACTCTATGCAAATCTTACCACAATAAAATAAGGTGATGCACGGTTCCTGCTCACTGGCTGAGCGAGGTGCGGGCGCGGCGCCGAGGGTTGCGGTCCCGTTGCCGGACACGAAAAAAGACAAAAAAAAAAAAAAAGGAAATAAGGTGATGCAATTTTTTTTAATTTATGACTAAAACCAATTTAAAAATCATAAAGGAAAAACTTGACAAAATATACATATACATATTGCAGTTACTTAGAATAATTACATAAACATAATTGAAAGAAAAATGAGAAAATATTTAGAGTAAACATGAAAAATGGTTAATATAATTAATATTTATAGACCTAATACATAACATAGAATTCCATCTGTTTGCATCTGCCATTCAAAAATAATGGCTTGTGTTTTTCTCCCACAATAAATCTCTCACTTGTGTTTCTCAATGGCAGAATGGTACCTGTAACCCATGCGGTTCTAAGAAAATGATTTTAGGAAATGTAGTTCTCAGAGAGAAGAATGAAACACAAAATTGAGAAAAGCCAATTCAGCCCAATAGGGAAATGATTCAGTGAATTGTGAACACAAACGTAGTTTAGAAGGGCATGCTTAGGCCGTTAATATCCTGGGATGCACTTGAAACTCTAGTGTTCCGTGATTGAAGCAAACAGTATTATTTTCATTGCTTGAAAAGTCATAAGATATGAAAAATCTGCCACAACAGAAACCTGTTTAACATTGCATAACCCACCTTAGTCCAAAATTAATTGATCAGAGTGCACATTAGGAAATAGTAAAGTATTACATGAATATTGAATGATTTTACAAAGTTCTTAACAGTATGGAAAATGTGTTATAAAATATACATAAAATAGAAATTTAAAAGGCATGAGATTAAAATGTAAATAGAACTTGTAACACTTCTCTTCCAAGCACCCAGATTATTAATTTTCATATGCCCTGGAGTTTACCCACTCCTCCCTGGAGACCATGGCTTTTATAAATAAAAATAAATAAATAATCATACTACGCAATCCCCACCACCAAGAGCAACCAGTGCAATAGAAATATTATAAGAAAGGGACATTGTCTATCTTAGTTACAGCTATATTTCTGGTGCCTAGAAAAATTCTTAGCTAATATTAAATAAATTGTTGAACAAATGGGTGAATTTATGAATGAATGAGTTGTTGTTATGATACAGGTTCTGTTACCTCATGGGAAAGGAAACCAACGAGGTAGGAAGATGGGCTAAGATTGAGTGGTAATTAGGCATTAACTAGCCAAAAGTGGGAATGGGCATCTTAGCCTAGGAAGAGATTTGGGATACTACAGGTTGCAGAAAAATCAATGTAGATACAGAATAGTCTGTGCAGTGAGGTCAGCAACAGTTATGTCAAAAGGATAGTCAAGGGTTGTTTGAGAAAAGATCTTATGTACCATAATAAGGAGTTGAATTTTTTTGAATTTTTGCA
Source organism: Galeopterus variegatus (assembly GCF_000696425.1). Taxonomy (NCBI): domain Eukaryota; kingdom Metazoa; phylum Chordata; class Mammalia; order Dermoptera; family Cynocephalidae; genus Galeopterus; species Galeopterus variegatus. Next base: position 9,136 of record NW_007732168.1, read on the forward strand.
ATCTAGAAAACTTTTATTGGCAGTAATGTCTAAAATCAGGGCAAAACTGGAGGCAAAAAGGGAAATAATTGCATTGAACCAACATGACAAATAGGGAATTACTATGAATAGAAGAGGAAGAGGTTTAGAGACAGAATAAAGCAAAAATGACAGGTTTCCATCACAAGCTGAATATAAAGTACTGAAAAAGAAAAGAAAAGATTATGGCCCAGAAACCTCAGTAGACTGTGGTGTTATACAGTAAGAAGGGAATAATCACCACCACAACTGAACATACTAATGCTGATCTCTATTCCTTGAGTGCCTATTTCACAAGCAAGTCAGAGGCGTGAGGTTGCCCCTTCTGTTTCTCATGTCCAGGTTAGATATCACTGACTGGTCATAAATCTGTTTCTTGATGAGCTTGGACAATGCCTCATAATGCTTTCTATGGAGCACACCAATGATTGCTATTGAGCAGAATCAACACGCCAATGGAAATCTGTTGGTCATCCTTAGCCTATCATGCTTCCAGCACTCAAGTGAAACCTCTCTCTATATAAAAAAAAACCTTATTTAACCCTTGAAACATATTTTATTGTAGTCATTTTACAAATGATAAAACTGGTGTTTAGTGTATAAGTATAGAAACAACATATGATATCAGGTCTCTGTGATTCTACAGCTTACACAGAAGCATAGAGATAGCTATAGAGTGACAAGAGAGGAGAGCAGAAGAGAGCAGACATGGAAGGAATGCAAGGACTCTCCTGGGAACTGCTGAGAAGAGATGCTCTTTTCCTCTAAGTGGACCAGAGGTCACCCTGTGGAGCCTAGGCCTAAGACCAATGCCCTGGAAAGTACAGCCCATATATGAAGAAAGACCCAGTGTCGCATCCAGACCTATCTCTAACTTTTTTAGGTATATGAGCCAATAACTTCTGTTTTTAATCTAAGCTGATTAGTATTGGGATTTCTCCATCATGTTAAGTGAAGTAAGTCAGGCACAGAAACACAAATACCGCATGATCTCACTCATATGTGGAATCTTAAAAAAAAAAAAAAAAGTGGTTCTCATAGAAGTAGAGAGTAGGTTACTGGAGGCTGGGAGGGGAGGGGTGTGGGAAGGAGAAGTAGGAAACTAATGGGTACAAAACTATGCTGTCTACCCTACGTGAATCATTGTGCAGTATATGCATGTATTGAAACGACACACTGTACCCCACAAACATGTACAAGTAAATGTTAAAAAAATTAATAATGTTGGGGTTTCTGACACTCATAACTGAAAGATTCTGACCACTGCCCTTTCTTGCCAAGATGTTACAAGTATCAAATGACAAAACCAGCAGAGAATTTGGTTTTAAATACGAATTTTTGTCATGTAATAGGTTTTTCATAACCATTAGTTAACCCTTCTTAAGTAATCCTTCAACTTGTCAATTTCAGATTTTCTGCCCTTTGTAACACCATCTTAAACTAGCTGTGCATGAACTCCTTGGATACTATTTTTCTCACCTACACAGATCATGTCCTGTCTAGGGAGGATGGTGAAGGTTATCCTAAGTTATCAGACCATGAACAGCTTGTGAGAAGGTCCTACAGTTTAAGCATTTTATTTGTGTTACTACTGACAGAGTCAGTTACTTACAGTGTCCAGCACATCAAAGAACCACCATACATGTTTGTTGAATGAACATGACTTCAGAAGTTTTTCCATACATGCTACACACATTATCCCTTTAAGATAAGATTTCCAGACCTCAAAGGAAAGCCCTGACACTTTTGCAGACAGACTCCCTAATGCTTCACATGGATCTTATTGATGCCAATGTTTTCATATGTTACACTTCGATTTTTCGGCATAACTGCATAAATAAGCAGAGATAGATGCTAAAATTGAGGATTTGAAATATCCCTCAGGTCTCAATGTCCAAGATAAAATTGTGATGCATCTTGCTTGGAAAGGAACTTTTTGATGAAAAACTTGTTTCATTCTCCATGATAGATGCTGTGGACCTTCAATTTTCCAGTCTTGCCAGGCCCAGCAATTTCCTTTTGCTCTTTTGCTTGGCTGCCATTGTGCATGCTGAAGTCCTCTATGGTAGACAGCTTGCCAGGTGTAGCCGAGTTAACTTTGTTAAGTTTTCAGAATGGTTCTTTTCTCTCATTGGTATTCATTACAATGAAGACCTACACTCCATGTTAATTTTCAATTCCCCAGCTAGAGCTTTTCACTGTTATGAGGTAAACCTAATTCCATAGCTGGCCATTAAACACCTGTGCTTAAATCATGGGGGGGTTTTTTTGCCTCTTTCTTTTGAAATAATTTCTGGATCAGCATTATATTCTGGATATTCTGAACTCTGTGTGATATCTAACCTCATGATCTTAACCTTTACTGACCAAGCAGTCAGACTTTGGCATTAAGAATGAATGAAGCTGAGTGATAAGTAACAAAGTCAACAGATCTTATTCTTTTTGGTGACACAAAACTAAATGCACCCATGCTCCTAAGACACACTGTTTGATCAGGAACAAGGCAAAAAATATTCTAATCTTTCATCACAATGCCCTTTAGACACATCAGCATGTGTGCATGCACATACTGTTATCTTTTAAAACTAATAAAAATCACTCACTGAGGAAATGTGATAACATTCATCAAAAGTAGAACTGTTCACAGTCTGTGATGCTCACCATGAGCAGAGATGTACAGTGAGGAAAAACCTACCAAGCGGAGCCCATGGACCATATCATCTTCTTCATGAAAGCTGGCAAAACTGGTCATTGTACAATGTGACATTTCATAAAATACATTCAAGTTACTACTCTCCTGAGGGGAAAAGCCCATAAAACAAAAGTTTCAAGCAGAGCATGATTTTGGAAAGGACAGAGAAGAGTGAGACACATTCTACTGGATGCAGTAACATTTCTGCTAACAAGAAATTCTAGTCTATATTATTGAATGAAGAATAATTCAAGGGATAGCTAAATTTTATTAGGTGAGACACATTCTACTGGATGCAGTAACATTTCTGCTAACATGAAATTCTAGTCTATATTATTGAATGAAGAATAATTCAAGGGATAGCTAAATTTTATTAGGTTAAGAAAGTGTAAATGACTTCGTACTTTGCCCAATAAAATGTGAATTATTAAAAAGTCTATGAAGTTATCAATGTCTTTATCTGAATGTCAGATGCTAAGAAAATCAGAGGCAATATTTTTAAAATAAATTTCACTTTTTTGGAAAATACACTTGGTGCGAATGAAGAATGGGTCCATATGCTCTTCTTGTGTTTCCTACACTGACTAGCACACAGTAGACTAACTGATGAATGTTACATACAGATGTGATGATAATTGATCGATTAAAGGACCCAGTTCAGATGTCAACTCTGTCTTGAAGTCCTGCCTCATTCCACCTTCCTCACTGTAAAAATTCTATAGCACAGCCCTTGCTTCTTTCACTAGTCATGTTCTAGAACTCTGTCTTGAACAATGATTCTACCTCCTTCATCTTTGCATTGCCACAATATTTTATGCACAATAGGTTGAGACTCAGTACATGTAGGAAGAACAAAATCATTGAATTAATAACCCCAATTCCCACCCCTTTGTATTTAAGTGTTAATTTCTTTTTTTTTTTTTTAACAAACCAAACATGGAGTTTATTGGTTCATGGGACTGAAAAGCTGGTTCCTAATAACCCCAATTCCCACCCCTTTGTATTTAAGTGTTAATTTCTTTTTCTTTTTTTTTTTAACAAACCAAACATGGAGTTTATTGGTTCATGGGACTGAAAAGCTGGTTCCAGCTATGATCCTAATTTATATTTTATAGGTTCATACTCCCAATGCTTCTGAAAGAAAGCTCTGGAAGAGGAAAATGACTTCACAGAGGGAAAGAGACAACTAAAGGGAACACAAGAACAAGGATCTACCACGGGCATTATCTACCCCAGCCATCTATTTTCCAGATAAATCAAGTAGCTTGTCCCAAGCTACTTCATGGCAGAACTGGAAGCCAGTGCCCTGACTGCTTGTGAGGGCACTTCCCACTTTACTTTGCGGATGCTGAAAAATGTAAATCTTATTAGGACTTGGAGTGTATTTTTTCTTTCATTTACTTTGTATCATTTGCTTGCCACCCACATCTGAGTCCTTGTATGGGCTCTATACATCTTTTTCCCAAACTCTGTACATAGAACAATAATACATAAACTGGAAACAGAAAAAAGAAAAACAAGAAAAGAATGAATAAATGAGTGAAATGGAAATGGACACTATTCTGCAGGCAAGTTCTTCTTGGTATTCCTTTTAAAAGTTCTTTAAAAAAAGAAAGTTTTAAGCTTTTCATAAAAGTATGTCTTGTCTCCCCAATTAGTTGAAGACAGGGCTATATGATATACTTGTTCCTATCGTCATATCAGCTGGCACTGAAGTATGTCTTCGGGACTGTTCTAGTGTCTGAGGGCAATAGATGAATTTCATAGAAGACAAATTAAGCACATACTGAACACATGAGCTAAGGGGGGGAGTGAAAATACAGAAAGCCCAACTTTGGTTATGCAGAATTTGGCCATCAGAAAAATCTAAAAAGTAAAATAAAATGAAAGCACTTAATTTCAGTATTAATAAAAGTTTTGTGCCTTTGAGTTTGGTTTACTTTCCTTTTTTAAAAAAATATGAATTACATGTGTCAGAGAGTAGGAAGTGGGGCACTGTGAACTTTCTCAGTGCTCAGGGCTTGTAAAGCATTTAATCCTTCTGTGCTGAGGCAAAGAAAAACAAACAAGATAATACCTGTATGTGCTTCAAACAACATCTGGCACAAAGTAACCCTTCAGTAAATTTTAACCATTATGAGAGACCAACAGTGAACAAGACAGGCACAGTCTTAGGCCTCACAGAGCTGCAATGATTATATATATTTAGCAAACTATAATTTGGAAATTTAAGGTTAAACCAAATGTAGTAGTATTACTTACTTCGTTTAAAAGTAAAAGGAACAGAGAGGAATTTTGAAAAAATGAAGCAGGTGGCTTGTAGATTTAAAAAGAAAATAAAAATGTTTGGCATTATCATTTTCTTTTCTCTAACTGAGCTAATTTCCAATTTTAAAAAAATATATCTAAGCCTTTAACAAAACCTAAATTTCGTCTGGAGGGAAAAAAACTCTATCTCCTCACCAATGCAGAGAATAATAGTGATGGCTGTATAGACTCTGGTAAAATTTTTAGAATATGAAATTCTTGCAATTATATACACCTAAAATTTTACACACACACAGGAATATATAGATGACTTCGTCTGGAGGGAAAAAAACTCTATCTCCTCACCAATGCAGAGAATAATAGTGATGGCTGTATAGACTCTGGTAAAATTTTTAGAATAATGAAATTCTTGCAATTATATACACCTAAAATTTTACACACACACAGGAATATATAGATGACTCTGACTACGGCTGTTTCTATAAAACGTTGAAATAGTTAATGATTTTGGTATATTTGCTGGCAAAATACATCCTGAAGAAAAAGATTTATTTACCACAAAAGATTTTTGATTATGGAAACTGTTTTCAATCATACACAGTGTATATATTCCTAGCAAGGATTTTCTATCACAATTGATTCTTTTTAAAGTTGTATTCAGTTTTTTACAAAACTTGCTACGGGCTGTGGCAGCAAAGATATATGGAAAAAATTGTGCATATTTGGTGGTATTCCATGTGGTATTCCTTCTTTTCTTTAATTTCCTTTATAAGGCAATTTGGAATAAACAAAAGTGAGCAAATAAAAATGCCCCATATGTTTTAACTTCAATTTGCAAATTCAGTTTCTGAAAAACCAGAATTTGTAGCCAACTTTTTCTAAATCAGATCACTCATCCTTCAAAGCAAACCACTTCTCTAGACAATCTAAAACCTTGCAATTTTGCCACTTTCACTGTCAGCAAATGCTTCTGCAGAAATGCTGTGAATGTTTGTCGGGTATATTTTTTTCCTTAAGTTTATGAAGTTGTTTAAATGACAAAGTTATTTCAATTTATGGATGAGCATTCTATATGGTTTAGTCTGTATAAACTACAGATATCACTGGTTAGTATTCTAAACTGCTAACTTCATCTTCCAGCACAAATGGACACATTTTTCTCCCACGTTAATGAATTTTTAGAGTAGCAATATGGCAACTCCAGGTGGTGTGGCTATCCGTAGATAATCATCCTCCACAAAGTGCCTCCACCCTCAGAGGTGATGATCGCCAGCACCCGTCATGCCTTCCTGCTTACATATACGCTGATGGCAGCAATCAGAAATATTTATAAGGCATGAGGAGCATACAGAATTTATGTGCTTTGCCCATTTGTTAATTATGAAAACTACTAACACTGCTGGCAAGGCTGTATACACTTTTACACTGTCATCATAATTAAAAAGTTTTAGTATGTGGTTTTGTGTTGCGACACCATCGATCAAAGCCCATTTTTCTGACATGTGTAGCAGAGGCAATACGTTCCACATAGGTTATTTCTGGAATTGTATTACTTACTGTAATAGAGTCCTGTCATGTAGCTCTAATGTACCAACTCTACCTCCCTGCTGTGGCTGCCTGTGTGGTGTCCACTTTTACACCCTCTCGAGCATGCATGAAATGAGGTTGATGGGGTCAGAAAGAAAGTATTTTTAAGAATTATATTTTATTGACCAATATGCATAAGTCTAAATCTAGTTCTCTGAATTCAGTTTATATACTAACACCTCAATCTTCTAAACCTCTTAGTTCATTTAGAATACATGCCTAACACAACTGACCTTCAGAAGACCAAAGCAGTTTGTGTATTTCCTTTCACTAATTATTTAATAGCTAAAAAAAAAAAACCTTCTGGGCAATATCAAATGTTTATTTTTTTAAGAGGGCTGTAATATCTATTTCCCATTGTTCACTGCTCTATAGAACATGCTTTAGGCAGGACATAGTCCTTGTGAAAGAAGAAAAACTTCTTTAAAAACAAAGGACAGAAGGTTGAAAACCATTTCTTTCATGCATTTGATTCCATGTTGAAATCGTGCAAGGGTTTCAAGGGCAGAAAGGGAGTTGAAAATGGAAACTGACAATATGATAAAATAAGTCGGTTGGAATTTGACAGAAAAATTAGAGTATCCTTAAGTGATGCTAAAGAAAGCAATGTGTATATTGCAGATGAAGCATAACGAGAAGGAGAGCTTTCTTTAATTGCAAGGAGAAAAAAATCCTAACTATTGCCAAATTTAATTTCTTTCCCAGAATTCAACTAACTGCATGAGATTTGACATGCTACATCAGTGCATTATGAAAATCAGTCACAATTACTGTCAAATGCACAATGTTCTGCTCTAAAAAGCTTTTGAATTAGACCTATTTCAAAAAATAGCAGGGAAACTGACCTAGCACATGTTCATTCCAAGGGATATATTGTTTGAAATAAATCTTTTACCATCATATTATTCATATTGGAGAAGTTGGGGAATTGAATGTGTATATTTGTTCACTTCTAATCAGCTGCAATACAAATGGAAATCCAAAAATTAGCTGAAAAGAGGCAAGGACAAAAGGAATAATTTTAACATGGGCATTTTCACCTTCTTTTAAGATGGTTAAAATTGTAATAATTATCTAACAGAAATGCAACTGAGTAGTGTCTTTTTAAGTGCTGTTCATATTAATTTTAACATAGGATATAGGTGTATACATTCAAAATTATCTATAATATATAGCATAGATATGACTTATAAAGAGATAAATTAGATATATAGATATATAATAAATAGAAGATGATAGATATATAGACAGACTAGCTGTTTCTCAAAGCAAAAAGGCCTGTAACTTAATAACAAATGATGGAGTATGTGATAAAATAGTAGGCTCAGTATTTATGTAGATGCTTAAACTACAGGTAGGTTAAGCAGCATTTTCTTCTAAAATAAAATCAGATTCTTTACTGGATTTGTGTCATTTTCCTAAACCGTAATTGAAACTTTGTGATTCTATTATATATATTCCCAGCCTATTATTCCAGATTTTTTGTCTTCAATTAAAAGTTTCTAAGGATACTTATTAATTCCTAGGGGAATGGACTAGAGGCCCATTCTCTAACTAGAATGTTTCATCTGCCAGGAGAAGTGTGGAAAGATACAATCATTAAAAACATTATAGCTAGAAATTAGAATACCTGTTATTCATATTAATAGAATTGCCAGCTCATAGATGACTTTCAAGTCCATTACCATAGCATCTGAAGAGTTCACAATTCCAGGGAGGAAGCCAAATCTTAAAAAATATATATCCTGGAGAGTGCTTGACAGTGCAACCTTTGTGAAATAATAGAAGTTAGAATTACAATCACTTTTTCAGAATGTCATGGTTCAAAAAAAGATGTAACATGGGATAGATTGCTCCAGAGACTCAGAAGGTGACATTGACTCTCTCACATGCATATCAGTTCATCAGAGATCAAAAGTTATTCCTATCTGAAAGCAGCTGCAGTGACCTTTGTGTAATAAATTAATGGCTTTAATCCATTTCCAATGGCCTCCATCACATTATAAAAATTTTCATTTATTTGCAGACTGATCAGAGGACCTAAGGGATAAACAGATGTACATGCACAATGAATTCACGTAGAAGTTTGAATTTCGTGAATCATTCTTTGTACTAGAAATATAGTTTCTAATATGGCTTTCTTGCAAGGTCAGGAGCAGTAGAAAGAAGCAATGGAAGGAGGAAATCTTTGGATCACTATCAAGGTATTAACAGTGTGACTATTACCAGAAAGCTAAGACACAATTCAAAAAAGCCACACTTCAGATGTAAGCTCTGTAGCCAGCTACTAATGCCACCCACAGAGTTACAAAGGATCAGGCACATTATTCTCCTGCCTTCTATTTTCCTTATCTTAAACTTGGTCCATCTTCTGATCCCCCTAGATTGATGGGTTAGTAGGACTGCTGGTTACATTTATCCTACAGATTCACTACAGCTTTTTCCAAAGAACACAGGTAAGGGCTAATGGTAAAGGGAGAAGCATCCATGTATAATTTTCATATAGTCACTGACAAGGTTAGTAGCCTCTTTACCCCTTTTCATTAAGGATCCTAGAAAAAAGAATTATCGAGTGCATATGAGCCTTATTTATAATAAGGTATACTAATGTGTGCCCCATGTATATGGCTGAAGTTCTTTATTCTTTACCTGATTGAAATATAAACATTACAGCCTCAAAGGGTAAGAAAGATTTATTATTTTGGTCTTTATAATTTCCCATATCCCCCATACAGTGTACCTGCTATGTGTTCATCCTGAGTCCTGAATGACCATGCCAATAAATTTCCAGAATGTACTTATCTATTATTACCTCACATCTCATTAAGGCATACACAGCAGTGTTTATAATTTGGAAACCTTGGTAAAGAAATGTGAAAGGACTTATTCCAGTTTGGGTAATCCTCATTGCCTAACTGCAGACCATAAATCACATGGGTAGGTGAAATTTAAAATTCCTTAACCGGGGTTGGCTTCATGGTATCCACGAATGCACTGAAGTTTATACAAAACCTTGTCCCTATGTACAGTTCTCTTTTTTCCTGGCTATAAATTCTGAATTTTACCAGATTCTAAAGGAATTATACTCCAAAAAATTAAAAACCAAGAGAACCGATACATAAGAAAGAGGATTTTGTATTTATTTATACAGTCAAGTGTTTTCTAAAGATTCCTCCCATGAAATTATCTCTTTTATGCCAAGAGGAATACAAGGTAAATGTGACAACTGCAACTCCCCTGGAGGTTTACAGCCCAGTAGAAAGAAAAGAAACACAAAAATGACCATAAACAAGGCAATAAACAGGTTTCATGTGAAAACAAATGTCCCATGAAATTTCAAACAGGGACATCCCTTTCATTTGGGTACTCAAGAAAGTACAAAGTGGCATTTGAGCCAAGTCTTGACCTTGTGTAAGAATTCCAGAGACAGACAGAGGAGTGAGGACAAGGGAGATGAGGGGCATTGAGACTCTAGAAATGAAATAACCAAAGAAGGGAGGTAGGGGAAAAAGTGAAAATTGAAAAGATGTTTGAAAAAATTGACTACACCTCTCATGGCATGGCCGTAGAAAATAGGTTTGGAAATACAGGTGGCAGCTTTGAATGTGAGGGGAAATTTTTGGACTTTAATATGCAAAATAAGAGAAATCATGAAAGGTCTTGGCTCTGGAAAGTGGCATTATCAGAGCAATACTTTAAGAAGAATAACCCTCAGCAAGTATGCAGAATGTATTGTTGAGGGAAAAGAGGTCTACAGGAAGAAAGACCAGTTCAGGTTCAGAGAAATACCAATAGAAGCTATTGCTGCTAATACCAATGACAGAAAGGTATGAATAAGGGAGAGTTTGCGACCAAGAAATCAACAGAACTGTACGACTGATGAGTCTCCACCATTTAATGGGGATAACAGTGAGTAGCTACTTCATAGTTTAAGTATTTAAATAAGATAATCCATGTAAAAACAGAACACTGTCCAGTACATTGTAGTAGCACAAAAAGCCATTAGCTAATTATTGTGGTTATTATTGGTTTGGGATATAAGAGGGATAGGGAGAAACAAAATATTACTGACATTGGAGCTCCATTATCTGAGATATTTTCAAGAGCATTAATGCAAATAGGGGTGTCAAAAGGAGGAGCAGGTTTAGGGCAAAGGGGAGAATATAAATGTGAAGCTATAAAATTGGTTACAGAAAGTAGGTGGGGTTGTAATGAAAATGATCACCTGATAATTAACAACAAGGTACTGCACAATAGGTCCTGAGAGAAGCCCTAGATTTCAGAATCATCCACCTAAAAACAATAAGAAACTATGGGAATGGGTGGGATTTCTAAAGAGAGAGAAGAGGAAGCAAAGAGATAGAATGAAAAGTTGGAGCCTTTCATGAAAGAAGGAGGCAACTGTGAACAGGTCAAAAGGACACAGAAAGGTAGGAGAGGAAACAAAAATCGCCTTTATTTCAGAAAGCCACAGAAGCTGGATTGATCTAATTGAAGGTGAGAGGAATTTCCAAGGCTTCTAGGCAGGTGAAAGAAAAAGTCAATAAATGTAATGATGCAGAGGTGACTTAATATAATGTTTCCTCAGGATATTGGCAGAGAGAGCACCCCCTGCAGGGAGTGGTGGACAGATAAGGCCTGGGGAAGTCGGGGAGCTTAAGGACCAGGAAATGTGAAGCCAGGTTTGATGTGAGACAGGGCTCAGATGCAAAATCAAACAGAAAGCCACACAGCCAGCCCGACCAAGGAAGCAAGCCCAAGAGGTTAATCTAAAGCAGAATCCAAAAAAAAAAAAAAAAAAAATGTGTAGAATAGAAAATCTGAAGCAAAATGGAAGCAATTCAGTTTGGTGGATCACTTAAATTTATAGTCAGACTATACTCTGCTGCTTGCTAGTCTGCAACTTAGAAGATATTCCATATCTCTGTGTGTGTCTAGCTCTCACCATGGGAAAAGAATGGAACTTACTGCACAGGCTTGTTGTGCTATGTAAATGAGGTAATACATGCAATATCTGGCACATAATAAATGATTGAAAATGTTAGCAATTATTATTAACAATGGGTAAGAAGTAGAGTCTAAAAAAGTTTTCCCATTGGCTAGACACCAAATTCCAGATGATTTTTAATAGATTCCTAAAAGCTAAGACCTAGAAAGTCTACCTAAGGAATTAGATTTACTCACCCTGTTTCAGAAAAACCTTGAATATCAGTATGACGTGTAGCCATTGTCCTTTAGGCAAAAGAAGGTCATTTACAATGTTTTATTAGTATAGTGACATGATTAAAATATATTTAAGAGATTAATATTGAAGTGGGGTATATAAAATGGTTTGAAGAAAGAACAGCTTGTAAAATTCATTTCCCAGTACTAACTTTAAAAACAAGCAGCATGGTTATTTCAGTTTTCCAGACATTTGCTCCCAAGTATTCACTCCCTATGGACGATCCCTCTGTTACATTATGTGTCATTGAGCCCTCTTTCACTGGGTATATGTTGAATCATTTTGTTGCTGTTGTTTTTCTAATGATTTCTAGTCTCAATGTGAATCAAGAAGGTAGAATCTTCAATATGCTATAACAAGGATTTGAAATGGCTAAATTGTTGAATTACAGAAAAATGAGAAAATAACTGTAGACCTTGCAATTGTCACAGATACATCCACTTAACTCCATTTAAAGAAAGCTTATTGTGCATAAAGTGTTGGAACAAAACACATGTAAAACATTATTGGTTTCTAGAAATGATAAGTACATTCTGCAAGTGAAACCTCAGCCCAATCCCCCCCCCCTCCTTCCCTTCCCTGTGTATCTAGAGGCTCACCACATGCCAGGAATCCTACAAACCAGTCTCACATTTGCTAAAAATAATTGCTATTTTCTAGTCTGTTTAGGCATGATGCTCTGAAATCAAGCACAGAGCATAGCAACTTCAATTAACCAATACAACTACAATATTATTCAATTCTATGTTGATCTATTTTTACCCCAAGGATATTACAACACATCACAAAGTTGAATATTATTCCTATAACATCTGTCATCAAGCCAAAATCATATAGTTAGATCCGCATAAATCACAGCAAACCTGCCATCCCACAGCAAGAGTCAAACATCCACCCTATGCCATGGCCTTCAAAATATTGAGATAATTGATGGATAGTCTTGTCTCATCACCAAGTTTTCACTTCAAAACAATACCACATGATGAGCCCACTCTTTTGATGCTAACATGTGAATACTGTTTTCATAATTTAGTATGCAGCATGCTGGTCTAAATCAACATGTTTGTAAGAGATTCCATCATGTCAAACAGAGGAGAAGGGGAAATCTGACAGCAGGCATTTGTCGGATATGGCCAAATCTCTGCCGGATGCTGTTTTCACTGCACAGTCCCTGAAGCGTATAAAACTCATCCCACTTTTATAAAGCCATGCATGCATGAAACTGAGGGTAGAATTTCAAGTAGGAATTGATGACTTAGTAAAAAAATGCATGTAATTTCCCTATATAAAATAAAAATGGAAGGCACACCAAGAAAACATTGTTCCTGAGCAAGGTGATTAAAAATTCAAGAGCACCTCTTTGAAGTCAAAATCTCACAAAGCTCATCAAGTCTGTTTAAAGGTAGACATCTTCAATAAAGAGAATCACACAGGAGAATGAAGCAGAAGCACTTCAGAGGTGCGGTGGTGCTTCTATTTGTGTACATTTAGTACCAGAGAAACCACTAAAGCAGAGTGGAAACGGGTCGATTTACTTGGCAGATTAGCAAATACGTGTGCTTTTCAAAAAAGGAGAGCTGTTTCAACTCTTTTAAATGGGAATGCTGTCTTTATAGAAAAATTTTTGCTTTTTTAAATATCCAAAATTCAGGAGCTGGATAACTAGACTTTCTGTGTTTCTGAAGTCACAGTTCTTAATGTTTTTGCTGGTAGTATTCTATAGCCAGAATGTTTGAACTGGATGAAAGCAATGTTTAGCTCTCTCCAGTTTTGGTCTTTTTCTAGGTACAAGTGAGAGAAGGTTAAAGGGCCAGTAAAGTAGGGTACAAGACATGAGTAGTTTAAGAGGTAATTAAAATGATGATAATGAATAGTCCAGGCTGATTAGAAATATAAGTAAAGCCAAGATGAGATGACTGAAGGAAAAAACTGGTGTAGGTAGTGGGAGAAACAGTATGGGCAATTAAATAAACAAAGGCCTCTGACTTCCTGCCATTTTTTTATTGTGGTAAGAACACAACATGAGATCAACCCTCTTAACAAAAATGTAAGTGCACACTGAAGGAAAAAACTGGTGTAGGTAGTGGGAGAAACAGTATGGGCAATTAAATAAACAAAGGCCTCTGACTTCCTGCCAGTTTTTTATTGTGGTAAGAACACAACATGAGATCAACCCTCTTAACAAAAATGTAAGTGCACAATACACTATTGTTGACTACAGGTACAGTGCTGTACAGCAGATCGCTAGAACTTATTCATGTTGTATAACCAAAATGTCACACCCATTGAAGAGCATGCCATTTCCCTTTAAAAATAAAAAAATGAAAAGAAAAGACTATAGGAAAATTAATTTGCTGACAACTTGATCATCTTAACTTTTCTTCATGGTAAAAGTGCCTATGAAGGCTGGTAAAAACATTTAAGTAGGGCAACCATAAACTGAGACACGTTCGAGAGTGAAAACAGGTGCAGTTATTAACTACAGCAGCGCAACAGACATAAGCCTGGACTGACACGGGCACTTTGAGGTGTGAGGTCACTGTATACTTAATGACTTTTTTTAAAAAATAAAACGTTTCTAGGGGCGTGGGAAGGAGAGAGATGATAGTAATAAAAGGTTCAGAAAGGAAAGAAAAACCTCCAGGATAAATTTAGCCCGCTTCAGATGTTTGTTTAGAACCAATTCTGTGAGCCATTGCCCTTCATAGCAATAATCTTCAGCAAGTTAATATCTCTTGTGAATTAAAATATTTCATAATTTTGTGTGAATTAAGTGTCTTAATTAGCCTTCGAGGTACAGAATAGGTTGAATCACTTCAGGTTCTTCATTTCAGGCCAAAGAGACAGACCCAATTATGTTAAGAAAATTGTAAAAGGGAAAGAAATTGTTTCTCTTGCTTCAAGAAGGGCCAAAATCAGTGGATCTCCAAGGGTTTCTGCAGCGGGAATTCATGGAAATGATATCATCAGGAGACTCAGCTCCCAGTGCCTCCCATCCTTCCTTACCTTTCTCAGGTCTCAGTTACCATGTGGGGAGATTCTGATCATCTCAACTTGGGGCAACCACCTCCTATGGTGGTCAAGGGACTGGGGTCATGGACTGAAAGCCTACCAGAGAAAATGCTGAGCAAAGGAACCCTGAAATCCATTAATACTATTTAAATGATCCTGAGTGAGTAGATCTTGTAAATGGAATGCTGATTTTCACCCCCATCCTGTGATCGCTGGACAATACTTTTTCTCTGATTCAACTTACGGAGCTTCAAACCTCAAAATGGCTGCACTTCAGTCAGGGCCTCTTCAATAGATAAGAAATGCATCAAACTATGACACCTACACTTGGAGATTTCTGTTAACAACCATAGAAGCCAGGGTCAGGAAATCTTTATGTGTGCACTGGAAAGTATATTTCCAAGTGATCTTTCAGATTGACATGATAATCTTTGGAAAAGAAGTCCAATTCCTTTTAGTGCTAACTAAATGACCTACAACTACTAGACAAATACAAGAAAGAATCGGTGGGAAGAGCCAATGGGAAGACTTGATTCACCAGTAACATGTGTTAGATTTGACAGCTATTCATTGTTACAATTAATACACAAATACCTACTCTGTTCTTGCAGCCAGTTGGAAATGACAGCCAAAGACACCTTCTTTAATGTCAGAAAACACCACCGAAGCTGTTGCATAAAAATTTACATAAATCCATTTTTACTCTAAAATGATGATGACTTGTCGTAATTAAAAGTAAAAACTTCAAAATATGAAATTGCACCTCCACTTTAATTATTAAACACATTTGAAACTCAATTACCCATAGCATCAATTTGTAATCAGCCATTTGCATCTTTAATAAGATAAGATCTCCGCACCATTTATTTCAATGTGTGTGCATACACCTAATTCTTATTGACTTATTGCTCTTTTCCCGTAATATATTTTCTTTTACATGGGGGGAAAAAAGGAACTCCATACCCACAGCATTAGTCAGTTGGAGATCTGTTCAGGAAAGTGAAAAATTGAAACAGTTTTAAAATGTACAATGCCCAGAAGCAGGGTTAAATAAGATTGGGCTGTCTGCTGGTAAATGTTAGTGTTATGACCCAAGGATTTGGGACTCCAGAGAGATACACAGGTCCAATTTCTAGCTAGTTAAAGAGTAACATCAGCATTGATTGTAGCAGCAGCAGGCTGCAAGCCTTTTGCCCCACCCTGTAGCTAGAAACTGGGTCCTGGGAGGGAATACCAACTATAAAGAAAAAAAAGAAATGCAGAAATAGTACAGACTGGTGATTTAACCTTTTGAACAACTGAAAACACATCAAAGGCTTGAGCATTTGTTTAGATGTGAGGCTTGAATAACTTTTGGAGCCTGTAAATCTGTCCTAAAAAAGTCTCATAAGAACAGGATTTCTTATGTGATTTCTGCTGCTCAATTCATTGTTGTTCTAAAATAGCACCAGAGTAGCTATCTTCAAGTAACTTTGTTATTTCATTCTGATACAATAAGAAATTTAAGAAAAGCAAATAGAATTGGGGGAGAAGAGTGAGGAAATTTTTTAATTTTACTAAGTTTTTGTTAAGAACAATTTTTAGTTTGCAATTTAAACTGTTCAAATATTGAAAAAACGCATGCATCAATATCCAAAATAATTCCCTTTATACACTGTCCTGTCTTCTCTTGTCTCCTCTCTTCTTCCTTCTTCCTCTATCTTTTAAGTGAAAACATCTTTGTATAAAAGTATCATCAATTTCCCTTTGCTCTGAAGTAGTACAGGATTCTTTCTCTGAAATGTTTTTCTTTAGATTATTAAGAAGTTTATAAAGCAAAAAGACAGACTTTTAAACACCAAAGTAAATTAAGTGCATAGAGCCAAACACAGATGTTTGCAAGACACTTAACAAAGACCCAGAAGAACTGGGTTCAAACTCCTGGTTCATGACTTACTATGTGTGTGACCTTGGACAAGTCACCTTTTCTTTCTATTCTTCAGTTCTCTCATTTGTAGAAGTATGATCATAATAATTTCACAAATTTTGTTTATTTGAGAGTGGTTAAAAAAATTTTAATGTACCTGACAGTATTACATAAAATTTGAGTGCTATAAAAATGGCAACCATATATGACTATAGTAATTATAACCAAAGCCAGGAAAGCACTACGAGTAAGGCTAGACCCAAGACAAGCCAGAGGTGAAGGGGTGTGCTTTAACACTCATTCTCATCACACATGCTGGTGACAGTGCACATATAAGAAGTTGCTACTCTGCAGACATCTCACTCAGTCCTTTGTGTGACCAACATTTATGTGCCAGATATCTTTCTAAATGCTGAGTAAGCAAGACATATGGACACAGCCCAGCCTTCAGCAGAAGGGATCAATGGGTAACCTGACGGTTTAATGGGAGAATTTAACAGGTAACCTGACCACTGTGCACTTCAGTGATGCTCTTACAGGTGCCTGCACAGGCACATCAAACGAGTCTCAGGCAGGAAGAGGCCGATCATGGAGGCTCCTAAAAGAGACAGCACCTAGCATACAAGAAAGGAGGAGTGGACAGAGGAGCCAAGCAAAAGCAAGAGAGGGTGACAGTGTAGGGCGTAACCAGACACCTGCAATTTCAACATTGCTGGAAAGAAGAGAGGAGGGAAGGACAAGGAGGTGGGCCCAGAAAGGGTAGCAGGAGTCAAATCTCAAAGGGCATTTTTTGTCATGTTAAGCCGTCGAGATTTTATTCTTGGAAGCAGAAGTAAGTTGTAAAGAATTCTAAGCAGGGAGGGAAAATGGCGGCGGGAATGGAGCACCCGTGTCGGGACACAGCGCGATCCTGAGTGCTGTGTGCTGTGTTACCAGAGAAGTGACTGCATTTCTAAGAGCAACAAAGGACGAATAAATCTCTGTGGAGCCCCAGAGAAAGGTATACCAGAGACTTATTGCAATGACCAAAGCAAGAGATAAGAGAGATGGGTTCAAGGCATATGGTATATGTGTTAAAGAAAGGAGGAAATTGGAAAGAGATCTATGGGCAAGGAGCATCCAAATTTGGCAATGGATTCAACATGGGAGAAGGCAAGAGGAAAGATTCAAGAGTGATTCTCAGAGAGCTACTTCACCGACTCAACCAGGGGGGCACCCTCTGTAGCCATGAAGTGCAGGAAGAAGAATGGAATTGTTAGAGGGAGAGGTGGTTGGCATAGGGACCCAGGTGAAAAGACGCAGGAGATGATGGAATTTAGTTTGGAATATCATCAATTTGTGGTGGACACCCGAGCACAAATGCCTATCAAGCAAGTCTGAAGCTCAGAAGAAAGATCTAGGTTGAAGATACAGATTTCAGAGTCATCACAATAAAACAGTGGGAGAAATGATGGTGAGATATGGCAGCACAGTACAGTGAGAAGGGAAAAGGTCTCAGGATATGAAATATAGTAAACCATATTAAACAGAGGGGGAAAAAATGAGAAATGTTAGCAAGATAAAGTTTCAGACAGTCTAACGACAGTATATTTATTGTTTTTTACTTTCTGATCTGCTCAATGAAAAACAGATTTTAGCTAAATTATACAGCCCTGGGCCGGCCCGGTGGCGCACTGGATAGTGCGCCGCTTGGGAAGCGTGGCGGCGCTCCCGTCCGAGGGTTCAGATCCCACATACAGACCGGTTCCCGCTCACTGGCTGAGCGAGGCGCGGGAGCAACACCGAGGTTTGCAATCCCGTTGCCGGTCCCCGGTCCGGTACGGGGGCAACACTGAGGGTTGCGATCCATTGCCGGACACGGAAAAGAGACAAAAGACAAAAAAAAAAAAAAAAAAAAAAAAAAAAAAAAAAAAAACACCGAGGTTTGCAATCCCGTTGCCGGTCCCCGGTCCGGTACGGGGGCAACACTGAGGGTTGCGATCCATTGCCGGACACGGAAAAGAGACAAAAGACAAAAAAAATAAATAAATAAAAAATAAATTATACAGCCCTCAGTAAAATTACACTATGAGAAGCCAGAATAGTCCAAAGCCCAGCATGATGTATAAAAAAAATACTAGAATGAGGGTCTCAGGTACCTACAAATTAGAGTTATCTCTGCCTCTAGCTATTCAATCTTAAACTAATCTTCCAAAATTCCCGAGTTTTAAGTTCTCAGTCTTCAAATTAAGAAAATTCAACTGGACAATCTAATTTCCCTTCCAACTTCAACAATTGTGATTCTACTACACCGTGCTCTACTTTCTCAGTAATTCTTAATCCCTTGCTCTATCAATTATACGGTCATTCAATGCTTCATTCATTCACTCATTACACAAATATTTATCCAGCATCAATTATGTTCTAAGCACTCTGCACAGGACAGAGTGCACAGGACAGAGCAATGGACAAAATAGCCGAAGTTCCTGCTATAAAGAACTTGTGGGAAAGAAAGGTAATAAAACATATATATGCTAAGTGAGGAAAAGTTCTTTAAAGGAAAAACAAAATGGGGGGGGTGTGAAAGTGGACCAGATTTTATTCAGATTTGGCAGGAAGAGCTTTCTGATAATAACATATTTGAACAAAGATCTGAAGTGAAAGAGAAAGAAAGTACACTATGCTTTTGTGGAAGACAATTCTAGGCAGAGAAGAAAGTCCCCGCTGCAGATAGATGCTTGGCATCTTGAGGTTGGAGAAGTAGTGAGAGGCCAGGGATTTTAAGATAGGAAACATCTTAGAGTTGTAAACAGAGGAGTGATATAATCTGGTGTATTTTTTAACGATTCCCTCTTGCAGCTGCATGTGGACTAAACTGTTGCCAAGATGAACAACAGGAGTAGCTAGGAGGCTGTTGCAATTGTCCAGGTTTGAGATTATAGTATCTTGAACTACAGCAGTAGTGGTTCAGTTGCTGAGAAGTGGTCAGATATTTCAACTGTAGACTAAACATATTTGGTAACAGATAGGATGCATGGCATGACACAAAGAGAGAAATAAAGGGTGCACTAAGATTTTGGACAAAACAACTCACAAGATGGAGGTTCCACTGACTGACATGTGGCTGACTGTGGGAGGAACAGATCTGGGGCTGTGAAAGAATCAAGAGTTCTGCTGTTAAATTTGAAATGTCAGTTAGGAACCCCCTGGAGATTTCAAATAGATCGTTAAATTATGATTCTGGACTGGAAATATACATATGGGAGCTGTTATGGACTGAACATTTGTGTCCCCCAAGATTCATATGTTGAAGCCCTAACCCCTAATGTGAAGGTAATTAGGAGGTGAGGCCTTTGGGAGGTAATTAGGTTTAGGTGAGGTCATGAGGAGTAGGGTTCACACCATGGGATTAGTGTCCTTATAAGAACAGGAAGAGAGACCAGAGCTCACTTTCCACCATGTGAGGACACAGCGAGAAAGCAACTGCCAGCAAGACAGGATGAGAGCTCTCACTAGGAACCAAACCTGTGGCACCGTGATCTTGGACTTGCCAGCCTCCAGAACTGTGAGAAAGAAATGTCTGTGGTTTATATTGGCTAAGGCAGAAGCTATGAGTCTGAATAAGGCACCTACAGACTGAGCATTGCTAGAAGATCAAAAGTCCGAGGACACAGCCTGAAGCACTCTCACTGATTAAGGTTAAGGAGAGGATGACCCAGCATGGGAGACTGAGCAGGAGCAGCCAGTCAGAGCAGAGGAGAACAAGAGAGAGCTGAATCCCAGAAACCTAGAGATGAGAGTTTTAGGAGGAAGGATGATCAGTTCTGGAAAGTGCATCTGGTAGATAGAGTATAATGAGGATGCTATTTAGCAGTTGAGAGTAACCTTGACAAGAGCTTTTTCAGTGGTGAGATGGGGACAGAAACCTGATGTGTATGGAAGAGAAGTGAAATGCAGACAGCGGGAAGAGACAGCGTTTTCTAGGAGTATCTTGTTTGCTGTCATGGGGATGGAGAAATGATGCAGTGGCTAGAGGAGAATGTGGAGGAAAAGAAGGTTTTCCCTAATGGAAACTGTAAGTATTCCAACATGTTTTTACACTGTTGATAAAGATTCAATATAGAGAGGAATATTGATGACACAGAGATAGATAACTTTTGGAGTGACTCCCTTTGCAAGGGACGAGACCCAGTGCCCTGAGGGGGTGAGGCCTCTGATGGTCCATCAGTAGCAAGAGAAAGGGATGCTCAGTATACGGACGCAAATAATTTGCTATATTTTGTGCGGGTGCATGTGAAAGTTCTCTTCCATTATCTCTGTTTCTTCAGAGAAAAAAAAAAAGATCATCGGCTGAGAATGAAAGATAAGTGGGGTTATTAAGATTTACAAAGAGAGAGAGCATAAAATCCTTTACTCCGAGAATTACCAGGCAAACAAAGTAGGTTTGTTGAGCAGCACTAAAAGTTCTCTCTGAGGTTTGCAGTCATCAATTTAAAGTGAAGCCAGTGATTACTATTGTATGTCTTTTCCTAGGTTCATTCAGCTGTTTGGATGCAGCCATGGAGTATGATGAGATTAGCCCCCATGCGGAGCACCTGCTGTATTAAAGGTTTGGAATTGGGGACAAAAAGTGAGTAGGACTTCATCACATTTACAATCCTTCGGATACTCGGGGGAGAGGGGGGTACATAAGTAACAACAACAACAAATAGGTAATACAGAATACAGAACAATTATAGTCAGAGATCACACAGAGGGAGAAGGCAGCTGCCTTCATGGCAGGGCAGAGTCACAGAAGGCTGCCTGGATAGGTGACTGTAACCTCCCTCTCTAACTCATGCACCAGGTGATTTCACACCTATGATGGTTCATTTTACGTGTCAATTTGAGTGGGCTAAGAGATGCCCAGACAGCTGCTAAAACATTATTTCTGGGTTTGTCTGTGAGGGTATTTTTAGAACAGATTAGCATTTGAATTAGTAGACTGAGTAAAGATCTGCTCCTACCAATGTGGCCAGGCGTTATCCAATCGTTTGAGGGCCCAGATATAACAAAAAGGCAGAGGAAAGGCAAATTCACTCTCTCACTCCTTGAGCTGGGACATCCATATTCTCCTGCCCTTGGACATCAGCACTCATGGTTCTTGGGCCTTCAGACTCTGGGACTTACTTCAGCACTCTCCTGCCCCTCCCGTCTTCCTGGGTCTCAAGCCTTTCTCCTCCGACTGGGAGTTACACCAACCTCTCCTGATTCTCAGGACTTCAGGCTCACACTGAATTACACCGCCACCTTTCCTGGGCCTTCACCTTACAGACAGTATATCATGGGACTTCTGGGACTCCATAATCACAAGAGCCAAGTCTCATAATAAATCTCCTCGTATATATCTCTATATATCCTATTTGTTCTGCTTCTCTAGAGAACACTGACCATACAACACCTATTTGGGATTCATAAGTAACTGAGAGAATGGTTTGGGAACAGTAGTGTCCTGTCACAATGGCTATGATCCCAATTCAACCCACAAGAATTGCCAATGGAGTGAATTCCTCTGTCTTCTGGTCCAGACCAAGTCCTTGCAGATATCCTAAGATAAGAGAAAAGGAAGTAAGCAACAAGAATTTGGTAATATTCTATCATTTACACTGATTGCCTGCCAGATAGAGGGAGAAATATCAGGTCTATCATTTCCCAGATGTTGTATATCTTGTTTAGGTATAAAAATAAATAAGTACCTTTTTCTTTTTTCCCTCTTTCAACTCTACTCAGATCTCTGCTAAGAATCTCCACCGAGATGGTCAGTGCCAACCCACACATCCCACATTGCTGCCTACTATATACAAAGTGGGCTTGTAGAGGCACCATTGAGAACTGTCACATCACTACAGCATAAGGAGGGTTTTGATAGTCTGTACTATCTCATTTTCAGTCTGTTAATTCCTTCACTGTAAACCTGAATGCTAATTGGTTTCCTTCGAAGTAAATGCAAATAATACGTTTTAGTGACCCAGATTTTGCAAAGAACAAGAATATTTGCTTCCCATTATATCTTATTGACAATATTGATGTCCAATGGCCTGTTTTTTCATTGCTCATGCTTTCAGAATTTTGTTGACATCTCTCATCTGGTATTGTCTTCTCTCTAATGAACTATTTCCACGTGGGTTTATACTTTTTTTCTTTTAGTGGCATTTTCTTTTCTGTATTTTTTTGAAGAGAGTGGAGATAGATGTTTGTGTACAGATCACCATTTTAGCTGGATGTTCTTTAGTGAATTTTTAAATGTGGAGCCATCCTTACATTCCCAGAATAAAACTTACCTGGTCATGATATATTATTTTTAATATAATACTGGATCCTCTTCATTAATACTTTATTTTGAATGTTCACATCTAGTTTCATAAGTGCAGTGGACTTATTATTTTTTAATCTTCTCTTTCAACTTTAGTGCCAAGGTGAAACTAACCTGGTAAAATGAGTTTGATAGCTTTTCTCTTGTAATGTAATCTGAGAAGTTTGTATAGAATATTCCTAGACTTATGCTTATACATACTAAATAATAATAACAAACCAGCCTGCAAAAACTTATCTGGGCCTGGCGTTTTAGGCAAGCAAGTGGGAGTTTTTAACAACTTTAATACTTCTTCCTTGTTATCAATTTCTCCTTGAGTTGCTCTTAGTTTGTTTATATTTTTCCTCAATAATTTTACATTTGTTTTGTAATACACAAGTATCAAGTTTCTTATCAGACTTTCTTATGATTATTGAATCTCTACTTACATCTTACACTTGGACTTATATCTCTTTTTATACAGATAATATTCTTTATTTGGGCCTGTGTTATTTACCTTTTCGGATCAGATTTGGCAAACATTTGTCCATTTTATCATTCTTTCCAGGAAATTCTTTAATTTTGTTAATTATTTTTATTTTGAGGTCTTTTTTCTATTTCATTGATTTCTGCTTCCCTCTCTTCAATTTCCTTCCTTCTAAAATCTTTGTTTTCACTGTTGTTCCTTTTATTCATTTTGAATTTAACAATTACATTATATTTTTAAATATTTAGATTGCCCTGCTATATAAACTTAGGCTATAAATTTCTCTCTAAGATCCACTTTATCTGCATCCCCCAAGTCTTGATGCATAATGCTTTAGTAATTATCGAGACATAAACATTTTCTAGTATCTTACTAATTTCCTCGTTAACCCACAAATGGTTTGGGAGTGTATTTTTCTCCCAAAATAATCACACAGAATAGGCAGAAAGAAGATTTTTTTTAATTTTTCTTATTTCCAAAATATTACATTGTGATTGAGAATATTGTTTGTATGATGCTGACATTTTTTTTAATTTGTTGAGATTTCTATTGTAGTTTTGCACAAGTAAATTTTTTAAATAATCTGTTCTTTGAAGCAATGTTCATTCTCTGTGTTGGATACATATCTATTGTCAAGCTTTCAATGGCTTATTCAAGTCTTCTATTTCTTTCTCTCTTCAATTCTTCTGGCTATTTGTTCTGTGTTTCAGGGAGAAGTATATTAAACCTCCTTCCATGTTTGTGGGTTTTTCAGTTTCTCATTGTCATTTTTTCTTCATGTCTTTTGGTCTTTTGTAGTTAGGAGCTTTGAATTGGGAAGTTTAAAAAATGAGTTAGGAGGTTATAGACCAGTGGGAGAGACTGAGTACACTTCACAACAGCAAAACCCAAGGCCTAATACAAGTTTCATGGGAGAAAAAAACAGAGTGCTCTTAGTCTGACAAGAAGTGGACCCGTTTCTTTTTCTCAGTTATCTCCGTCTGATTTTTAAATACCTCTGGGTGATGTAAGCCCTCTTCTTTTAAATCTGTAAAGTATCTTCAGAAGTTGTGGAGAGCAGATCTCTGCTTCCCTTCATTCACGTTTCCCCGCCTCCCCTCCCTGCTGGCTCTGTCTCCTCCCAGTCAAAATCTTCCAGGATCTATCACTCCCTCTTCATGTCAACTTCCTTTGTCTCTAACCCATTCTATCTTTTCCTGTTAAGTATTTCCATTTTTCTTTTCCTCTTTCTATCTCCCTTAACTGATCATAAAGTGGAACTAGAGAATTTTTGTTTCATTTATCGAATAATAATGGTTATGCTATTAAAAATAATATTCATACAACTCAAACATGCATAAATTATTTGAAGAAAAAATGTGTGTCAGCCTTTTCCCTTTACCTTTTCAGATAACCATTACAGTTTTTTTACATTTATATATCTACGGTTGTTTCTTTTTTCCCTTTGGTTCACCAATTAATTATTTTTTTAAAAAATTCTTTTTGCAACCCCATATTACTATCCCACCCATTAAAAATGTAAATGGGGAATTTACAATACCATCTCCTTTTACTGAAAGATTCTTTGAAATAAGGATGATTTCCTTTTAGTTTTTGTGCCTGTGTTGTAATTGTGAATAGTTAAAGGAGAGTATGTGTGGCTAATTGTTTTCAAAGATTAAAATAATGCTTTCTTTTTATTCAACAGCAACAGAAAATTGTGTCTGGGAAGGAAACTGATCTAACTAGGTGCAAGACCAGGCTGCTAAAATGCACTGCTTAAATATCACAGAGCCATGATACAAAAGAACGTTATCACTAAAATGTAAAATAGCATATTAAATTTAAGTAGTAAGAGCATCACTGAGGTTGCCATGTCTTTGAGTAGCTTGGTTATGATGGATGCTTTGTGAAAGCTATAAGTAACTTTGGTATTTATAGCTTTATCAAAGAGTAATCATGATATAAATAAATACAAATATATCTGCCTCTAAAATTTCCATACTGCTGTTGTAATTTTCAAATTATATTGGGCATACATACACACACACACACACACACACACACACACACACACACACACATTTACACACGCACTATCAAGAGATTACACGAAAAGACTATTATCAGACATCATAGTATTCCCTGCAAGGCTGCTTGAGGGATACTTTATGTTCCATTTTGTGCAGTTTTTTGTCAAGGTGATTTCTATGGTAACCCCTATTTGCATCCTTTCAAATGGTGGTAAAATCTGACACATAACATTAAATATTGATAGCAATGTTTCACTCACTCTTAAGCCCATTTGGGAATTCTTCATTTTATCTACTGACTGAGACCATTCTCTTGTGGTATCAAGGCGCAAGCTTTTTACTGTTAAAATGTTAATTAGATTTTTATAACCATTTTTATAGTTTTGCTCTTCATCTCGATTGCTACAAACATATTTATTTATAATTCCATAATGATCTCATTAATATGCTATGGAAATCTGCCATAGTGCACAGAAGTTAGCTTAATAACAAGCCACAGAAATATATCCTTAAAGACATCTGTGAAACATCTGTAGCATTGTAATGGTGCAAAATAATTTTTCAACAAATAAGATAATAAGCAGATGATATTTAAGGTCAACATTCTTTATGACCATAGCCTGTCTGCTAGTATAACTATTTCATGCATTTAATAGCACTGATACTACTACCTGCTAATGTTTATTTGCTAAATTCCATGCTCATTAAAAGTAATACACATGTAGCTCAGAATATCCTGATGTCTAAAATAATAAGCACAATCATAGCATTTATTTGTAAATACTTTCCTCTAAGACACATCAAGGAATTCTACCTTTACCTCAATCATCCTTGGACTATTTGTTTAAGCATTTATTTCTCATTTCACAGAAAACATAGGTCCTAAAAGTGAAGTGGCTTGACCATATTCATACAACAGATAGGAAATGACAATAGAATGTCAAGTTACATCAGAATGGGTATCAAAATAAATAGAATCTGCCATTCTAAAAGTTTCTAGTGAAAATAGCCCTGAGTTTGAAGTGAGAAGGTTGTCTGTGTTACCTTGGGCAGGTCACTAAATTTATCACAACTTTTTATTCGGAAAGGGAGATAAAAGTGAACACCTCAAAGTGTTTGCTAAGGAATAAATATTATGTTACTCATCTCATTTCCCCAGAGCTTAGCAGAGATCACAGTAGGCAGGAATAAACATCATTTGACTAAACGAAAGATAGGTGAATAAACACAAATGATGCTTTGCAAACTATACAGCACTACGTATTGAAGCTACTACTTTACATGAGTCTATCCATTCGTGGAAAAATTCCCAATGTGGACATATTAGTTTTTTACTGCCATGTAATAAATTACTCCAAACTTGGTAGCTTAATACAACATGAAGTTGTTATCACACAGTTCTGTGAGTTAAAAGTTCAAAACAAGTCTCACTAGGCTGAAATCAAGGTTTTAGCTCTCGGTTGCATTCCTTTGTGGAGACTCTAGGGGAAAATACTTTCCCCTCCCTTTTACAGCTTCTAGAAGCCACTCACATTCCTTGGTTCATGGGCTCCTTCTTCCATCTTCAAAACCAGCAATGTTGTATCCTTTGATCATAAAAACGCTCAAGATAACATGGTTTTACATATTGAAAACATACAAAAATCAGTTGCATTTGTAAAGACTAGCAATGAAAAATCTGAAAAGGAAATATTAAGAAAACAATCCCATTGAAAATAGCATCAAGAAGAATAAAATACTTAGTAATAAACTTAATAAGATCAAAGATTTGCATACTGAAAACTACAAAATATTGCTGAAAGAAAGAATACATAAATAAATGGAAACACATCCTGTGTTCATGGATTGAAAGACTTAATAGTGTTAAAATGTTCATCCTGCCCAAAGAGATCTACAGATCCCATGCAATTCCTATCAAAATCCCAATGAAATTTTTTTGCAGAAATATAAAAACTATATTAAAATTCATCTGGAGTCTCAAAGATCACTGAATAGCCAAACAATCTTGAGAAAGAAAAACAAAGCTAAAGATCTCACACTTCCTGATTTCAAAATATATTACAAAGCTACTGTTTCAGTCAGCTTGAGCTGCTATAACAGAATACCATAGACTGGTTGGCTTAAATAACAGAATTTATTTTCTCACAGTTGTGGAGGCTGCAACATTTCAGATCAGGGTGCCAGCCTATTTGGTTTCTGATGATGGCTCTCTTCCTGGCTTGCAGACGGACCTGTATGCTCCCATAACCTCTTCTTTGTGCAGATGTAGAGAGAGAGAGCTCTAGTGTCTCCACCTCTTATAAGCACTATCATATTAGGGCCCCACCCTTATGACCTCATTTCACATTTACAACTTCTTCACAGGCCTTATCTCCAAATGTAGTCACATTGAGGGTTAGAGCTTCAACATATAAATTTGAGGGGGAGACAAACAATTCATAAGAGCTATAGTAATCAAAACCATATGGTACTGGCATAGAGACACACATATAGACCAATAAAACAGAATGGAGAGCCTAGAACTA
>NW_007732168.1:37562-41058 GCF_000696425.1 Galeopterus variegatus
TGAAATGACTGAAAAGGAATTCTGAGCAATGATCTTAAAGAAAGTCAATGAAACACAAGATGACTCAGTTAGACAACACAGTGAAATGAGACAAACTATACAGGATATGAAGGAGGAAGTTTACAAAGAGAGAGATTCCTTAAAAAATAATGTAGCAGGGCCGGCCCGGTGGCGCACTGGATAGTGCGCCGCTTGGGAAGCGCGGCGGCGCTCCCGCCCGAGGGTTCGGATCCCATGTACAGACCGGTTCCCGCTCACTGGCTGAGCGAGGTGCGGGAGAGACGCCGAGGGTTGCAATCCCGTTGCCGGTCCCTGGTCCGGTACGGGGGCGACACTGAGGGTTGCGATCCGTTGCCGGACACGGAAAAAAAAAGAAAAAAGACAAAAAAAATAAAAAATAAAAAAATAATGTAGCAGAACTCTTGGAACTGAAAGATTCATTCAATGGAATTTAAAAAACACAACAAAGAGATTAAGCAACAAGCTAGAGCAAGCAGAAGAAAGAATTTCTGATCTCAAAGACAGTCTTTTCAAAATAACCCAGACAAACAAAAAAGAAAAAGAAAAAAGAATTTTAAAAAATGGAGAAAATCAGGCTGGCCCGGTGGCGCACTGCTACAGTGCGCCACTTGGGAGTGTGGTGGCGCTCCCGCTGAGGGTTCGGATCCCACATACAGACCAGTTCCCGCTCACTGGCTGAGCGAGGTGCGGGTGCAACGCCGAGGGTTGCGATCCCGTTGCCGGTCCCGGTCCGGTACGGGCGTGACACTGAGGGTTGCGATCCGTTGCCGGACACGAAAAAAGACTAAAAGGAAAAAAAAAAAAAAATGGAGAAAATCTTCCAGTGCTATCAGGCAACCTTATATGCACAAACATCCAAATCATAGGCATGGAAAACCTTTTCAACAAAATAACAGCAGAAAACTACCCAGGTGTTGGGAGAGACACAGACTTTCAGATCTAAGAGGCTCAAAGGTCTCCTAACAGATGCATTCTGAAAAGGTCCTCTTCAGGACACATCATAGTCAAACTGGCAAAAGTCAAAGACAAAGAGAGGATCCTAAAAACAGCAAGAGAAAAGTTTCAAGTCACCGATAAGGGAAACCCCATCAGACTAATAGCAGATCTCTCAAGAGAAAACCTGGAGGCCAGAAGAGAATGGGATAGTATATTCAAAGTACTAAAAGATAAAAACTTCCAACCAAGAATACTATACCCAGCAAGTCTACCCTTCAGAAATAAAGAAATAGTGTATTTCCCACACAAACAACAACCGCAAGAGTTCATCACCACATAACCAGCCCTACAAGAAATCCTCAACGGAGTCCTGCACCTGGAATCTGAAAAATGATAATCACCACCATGAATACACAGGAAAGAACAAAATCCACTGGTAGAGCAAATATACAAATGAGAAAGAAAGAAACTATATCATATCACCTTACAAAACCAACAAACACTGAAGACAAACAATAAAAATTAAAGAAAGGAACAAAAGATATTTAAAACAACCAAACGAATATCAATAAAATGTAGGAGTAAGACAATATTTTTCAATAGCAACCCAAAATGTCAATGGATTGAATTTCCCACTCAAGAGACATAGACTGGCTGATTGGATTTAAAAGCTGGACCCAACTATATGCTGCCTCCAAGAAACTCATCTCACCTGTAAAGACTCACACAGACTAGTCATGAAGGGATAGAAAAAGACATACCATGCAAATGGAAACCAAAAACAAACAGGAGTAGCTATTCTTATATTGGATAAAATAGACTTGAAACCAAAAACTGCAAAAAGACACAAAAAAGGCACAAAAAGACACAAAGGCCATTATATAATGATAAAAGGATCTATAGAGCAAGAAGACATAATAATCATAAATAAATACACACCCAATACCAGAGCACCCAAATATATAAAGAAAATACTACTAGACCTAATGAGAAAGAAAGAGACCCCCATGCAATAATACTGGGGGACCTCAACAACCCTCTCTCAACATTGGACCAATCATCTAGGCAACAAATTGGTACAGAAACATAGGATTTAAACTACACTTTAGACCAATTAGATTCAGCAGATATCTACACAGCATTTCATTCAACAACTACAGAATATACTCACTTCTCTTCAGTACACGGAACATTCTCCAGGATAGAGCACATTTTAGGTCACAAATCAAATCTCAGCAAATTTTTAAAAATTGAAGTTATTTCGAGTATCTTTTCAGACCACAATGGATTAAAACTAGAAATCAATAACAAGTGAAACTCTGGCAAGTATATAAATAGATGGAAATTAAACTACATGTTCCTGAACTACCTATGGTTCAAAGAAGAAATTAAACAGGAAATAAAATTTATTGAAACTCATGAAAATAAGGACACATCACACCAAAACTTTTGTGACTGCAAAAAGCAGTACTAAGAGGGAAGTGTATTGCAGTAAATGCTTACATAAAAAGAATAGAAAGACTTCAAATAAACAACTAATGATAAAATTCAAAGGACTCGAAAAACAAGAAAAATCCAATCTTAAAATTAGTAGATAGAAAAAAATAATTAAGATCTGAGCAGAACTAAATGAAATAGAAGCCAAAAAGATGATGCAAAAGATCAATGAAACAAAAAGTTGGTTTTTTGAGAAGATAAACAAAATAGAAAAACTATTGGCTAGACTAAGTAACAAAAGAAGAGAGAAGACCCAAATAACAAAAATTATATGAACAAGGAGACACTGCAACCAATACCACAGAAATACAAAGAATCATTAGAGACTATTATAAAAAAAAAAAAACTATATGCCAATAAATATAAAAACCTGGAGGAAATGGATAAATTTCTGGACATGTAAAAATGACCAAGACTGAACCAAAAAGAAATAGAAAACCTGAACACACTGTTGGAGCAGCGGGATTGAGAGGACCGGAAAACTTCAACAAAATGGCCATGGAACCTCCATCTTGTTAACCCCCTCTCCCCCACACCCCAGGGATTTCCTGCTGGCAGGGTAATGGCCCTGGGCCACCTCTCCCCTGTTAGGAGGGAAATGGAAACTGAACCCTGCTCAATTCCATGCCATATATGGGCAACAAACCACCAACAGCCCTCCCCCTATAAATAACTGCTTGTATCTACCCTGGGCGCGACTTCCCCAGCCTCACTCCCTTGCAGGGCACCGAACCTGACCTGAGAGCGCTTCCATTAAAGCTTTCCTCAAGCCCATTGCCTGGCTCCTTTTGTTACTTACCACCGCCGTTTTGAACCAGGCATATAGTGCCAAAACCCGGGAAGGGTGGTTGAGATCCCGCTCCAGTGGGAGGTCTCCCCTCTTCCCAGTACCAGGACTTCCACTGTCTGAGATTCAGGATAAGTTCCCCTATTCCATGCCCTGATCCGGGTGGTCCTGCCTAAAATGCAGCTGCATCAGGACTACTCTACCGAGTCACCAGGTGACTCCCGCATGGCGCCTGAGAATCAGGAGATGTCCCCA
>NW_007732168.1:41321-44994 GCF_000696425.1 Galeopterus variegatus
TCCCCATCCTCAGGGCAGCCACCTTTCCTCTGTCCACAGCCCAGGGACCTAGATGGGGACCCCTGTTTACTCCCTTGGGGGCTGCCCAGCAGGAACTGTGGGAACTGCCCAATCTAAATTCATTTTAAGTGGACGTCCTCTCCTCTTTGAACTCCTGGAGTTCCACTTTCATTTCTGAGCTCCTTGAACTCAAGTCTAACCTCCTATCTGTTTCTCCCTCCTCCATCTTCTACAGCCATTGGCCTCTCCTCTTTGAACTCCTGGGGTTCCACTTTCTTTTTTTTTTTTTTTCCTTTTTGTCTTTTTTCGTGTCCGGCAACGGATCGCAACCCTCAGTGTCGCTCCCGTACCTGACCGAGACCGGCAACGGGATCGCCAACGGGATCGCAATCCTTGTTGTTGCGCCCGCACCTCGCTCAGCCAGTGAGCGGAACCGGTCTGTATGTGGGATCCCAACCCTCGGCGGGAGTGCAGCCGCACTCTCAAGCGGCGCACTGTAGCAGTGCACCACCGGGCCGGCCCCTGGAGTTCCACTTTCATTTCCGAGCTCCTTGAGCTCAACTTTAACTTTCTGTCTGCTTCTCCCTCCTCCATCTTCTACAGCCATTGTTAAGCTCCTGACCTTTTTTTACTTCCGCTTTGCCCTTGATATGGCTTCTGTGGCAGCCTTGCCCCTGGTGTGCTCATGTCCCTTCCCCTATCGGCCCCACCCGTCTGCCCTGCCATTGCCAACCATCCTACCCACCCATTTCAAAGTCCTCCTCATTTGGACCACGCCAGCTCCATCAACCCCGAAAACCCCTGAATCCTTTCGCCCTTCTCCTCTATCTAAACCCCCTTTTTCCACGTAGATATGGTCCCAGGTTACCACCTCTTTTGCCTCTTTTAATGGGCCTTCAAACTCCCATCCCCAACCCGGTGAAAATGGCATTTAAAGTTTTAATGCCCAGGAGGAAACAGCTGAACTGGGGGACGGGCCCAGGTCCAACAGAGGGTCCAACTCCAAACCCAAGCAGCCCTGCAGCTGGCTGACTCCAGGAGCCAACAGAAAGGGCAAATGTGGCACTGGCCCATCAATGTCCATGTCCAGGAGTACCAACACACCCTTATCCTCAGTGCCGGAGGATGGGCCACTGGAAATCTGACTGCCCCAGAATCAGGGGATTCCTGGCACCTCTGCACAGAGGAAACCCTGAACCGAGGAAACCCTGAACTGGTAAGTCCTGCCTTCCAACTCCTTGGCCTGGACGACCACTGATGAGGCCAAGACTCTGAAACCCCTCTCACCCACACGGAGCCCAGCATCATGCTCCAGGAAGCGGGTAAGTCCATTTCCTCCGTGTTGGACATGGGGACTGCCTGCTCTGTTCTGCCTTCCCACTCGGGCACCAGCTTCCCCTCCCCAGTGGTGGTCATGGGAGTTGACGGCACCTCTTTTAACCCACCAACCACCCCACCCTTTTCCTGTGGCCTGATGGGCTTCCCTTCTCTCATTCTCTCCTAATAATCCCCTCCTGCTAGGGCATCTTTCATGAGCTCCAGGCTACCACTCATCTTCCCCCTTACCCACTGTTTCCATCTCTCCCAGACCCACTCAAAACTCTCCCATCCTGTTACCAATAAGCGTTCTGGACCGGCCCTTCTGGGTAAGCGTCCTTCAGCTGTTCACCAACCTCCTCTACAGTCTCCAGATAAGGTCAGGTGGACCCAAAGACTGAAACAACCTTCTTGCCAGCTCCGCCCTTTCCCCTTTTTATCCAATTTCTCTGGACCGGCCCTTCTGGGTAAGCGTCCTTCAGCTGTTCACCAACCTCCTCTACAGTCTCTGGATAAGGTCAGCTGGACCCAAAGACTGAAACAACCTTCTTGCCAGCTCCGCCCTTTCCCCTTTTTATCCAATTTACTCTAATTTACTCCCACACAACATAAGATGTATGGACTACATAGTCTTTGGAACCCACCCGGGTTCAGCTATCACATCATCATTCTCCTCCTGACTCTGTCTTTTAGTCCCACCGCTACTGATTCAGGAGACAGGTGGAGATTTTATTTAACAGAAACCTGGACAATCAATCATCAAACCCATGCCAAAGTTATTTCTACCACCAATTACCCTACCACAGGGATGCCAGGTTCCAGTCAACTTTTCTATCCCAAAGTTTAATTCCATTACATTCAGCTTATCTAACCCCACTATTTGTTTTGTTTATGACCAGACCAATTACAACTGCCGCACCTACTAGGTTGACACCAGCAACGGTTGCCCTTATCATTATTACAAATATATCAGATGGAAGTCAATTTTTCCGGCAACAAAAAAGGTCTCTTCTGCACCAGTAATAACAAGGACAATTATTTCCTCAAATAATTCCAGATCCCTGGAATATGCGGTGGGCCAACAGAGTTTCTGCCAAACTATACCAATATTGGTTCCATTCTTACTGCATTGGTACCCTTAACATTTACAGGACCTACATACGGGTCACCCCTCAGGTCTTTTCCACTCTCAGGAACCAGACTAACCTTATTAAAACACAGGAACAGCTCCTCCAAAAACATCTGCCAACTGACGCTCATCAAAGTCTCCTGGATAAAGCTCATTCAACAGGGCATCACCCTTGCCAACCTTTCCAGCATGGGTAACTTGTCCCACTGCTTTCTTTGTGCTGCTTCAGGTAAATCCCCTTGGTGGCTGTTCCCCTTCCTGGCCCATTTAATCAATCCACCATCCCAACTCCAGCTCCTTTTCCCTTTCTCCAAAACATTCCCCTGTTTACTTACCCTTCTGCTTTACCACCCCCAATTCCTCTCTCTGCAATATAACCCAACCAAACACCACCTCATATTACAACCCTGATGGAGGTTTCTTTTGTTGCAATGGCACCCTCTCCAAGGTTCTCAACACCTCAGCCTCCCTCCTCTGCCTACCTGTCTCATTGGTCCCCAGCTTACTGTTTATAGCCAGGCTAAAATTATTGCCCTAGTTAATCCCCCAGAAAAACAAAAATGTGCGGCTTTTTCCCCATAGTCCTTGGGGTCTCCCTGGCCTCCTCCCTGGTGGCCATGGGGCTGGGCACAGGGGCTCTTCTCCACTCTGTAGATTCCACCAGGAACCTTTCCAAAAGGCTCCAAATGGCTATCTAGGCCTAAGCGGAGTCTCCCTGCAGTGCCAGACCGCATCTGTAGCTCAAATAGCCCTCCAGAACCGATGCACCTTGGACCTCCTCACTGCAGACAAAGGTGGCACCTGCATGTTCCTCAGTGAAGAATGCTGTTACTACATCAAGGAAACCAATCTCCACACTCTCACCAAAGTTCATGAGTCCCTTCAGACCCGGTACCACCCGGGAGACACTACCTCACATCAGTGGTGGCAAAACCCATTAACCACATGGCTCCTCCCCCTCCTAAGCCCACTCCTTATTTTCGGGATACTGTTAACCGCAGCCCATTGTCCCCTTCATTTCATTCAGGAATGAATTTGAGAGGTGTCTAGGGTATCCGTCAACCAGCTTCTGCTCCACTCCTATGCCTACGTGCCCACTTCTGACAATTCCTATGATGCCCCTTACTCAGCAGGAAGCAGCCAGATCTGAGTCGTTGCCCTATAACAAAAAAAAAGTCAGAATTTTGGGCCAGTGGGATTGGGAGGACTGGAAAACTTCAACAACCT
>NW_007732168.1:46180-47801 GCF_000696425.1 Galeopterus variegatus
AGAGGAATTAATACCAATTCTCTTCAAACTATTCCAAAATATTGAAACAGAGGCCATTCTCTCAAACTCATTCTATGAGGCTGGCATCACCCTGATAGCAAAATGAGAGACAAATACAACCAAAAAAGAAAACTACAGGCAAATCCTTGATTAATATAGATGCAAAAATCCTCAATAAAATATTAGCAAACAGAATACAGTAGCACATTAAAAAGACGATACATCTTGATCAAGTGGGATTTATCCCAAAGATGCAAGGATGGTTTGACATACACAAATCAACAAATGTTATACACCATATGAACAAAATCAAGGACATAAACCATATGATCATCTCAATAGATGCAAAAAAAGCATTTGACAAAATTCAACTTCACTTCATGATAAGACTCTCAGCAAGTTAGGTATAGAAGGAAAATGTCTCAACACAATAAAAGCCATATATAAGAAACCTCTGTCAATATCATCCCAAATGNCTAAGCGGAGTCTCCCTGCAGTGCCAGACCGCATCTGTAGCTCAAATAGCCCTCCAGAACCGATGCACCTTGGACCTCCTCACTGCAGACAAAGGTGGCACCTGCATGTTCCTCAATGAAGAATGCTGTTACTACATCAAGGAAACCAATCTCCACACTCTCACCAAAGTTCATGAGTCCCTTCAGACCCGGTACCACCCAGGAGACACTACCTCACATCAGTGGTGGCAAAACCCATTAACCACATGGCTCCTCCCCCTCCTAAGCCCACTCCTTATTTTCGGGATACTGTTAACCGCAGCCCATTGTCCCCTTCACTTCATTCAGGAATGAATTTGAGAGGTGTTTAGGGTATCCATCAACCAGCTTCTGCTCCACTCCTATGCCCACGTGCCCACTTCTGACAATTCCTATGATGCCCCTTACTCAGCAGGAAGCAGCCAGATCTGAGTCGTTGCCCTATAACAAAAAAAAAAGTCAGAATTTTGGGCCAGTGGGATTGGGAGGACTGGAAAACTTCAACAACCTCCATCTTGTTAACCCCCCTTCCCCCCCACGGGGATTTCCCACCAGCAGGGTAACAGACCGGGGCCACATCACCCTTGTTAGGCAGGAAACAGAAACTGAACCCTGCTCAATTCCACACCATATAGGAGCAATAAACCACCAACAGCCCTCCCCCTATAAATACCTGCTTGTATCTACCCTGGGCACAACTTCCCCAGCCTCACTCCCTGCGGGCTATGGAACCTCACCCGTGAGTACACCATTAAAGCTTGCTTACTTTAAACCTCCTTCTGCCTGAATTCTCCTTACTTGCCGCCAGCTTTGACCTGACACACACCAATAAAAAGCAAATAGACTGAAGCAACAAAGAAAAGCCCAGGACCAGATGGCTTTACTGCTGAATTCTACCAAACCTTTAAAGANATGCATAAACACTATGCAAATTGACACTAATTACTTTATATAACTAGCTTCTGTTCTTTTGATTCTTCTTTTTTTTATACCATATTTCTCAAGTTTAAGTAGCACGTGATATATCTTTGCTCAACACATTTCAGGACTGTTTAATTTACCCATGATTGTGAATAGAAATGGGGATTAAGTCAAGCTACTGAGATATGGCAAATCAATTCACGGCA
>NW_007732168.1:48538-51303 GCF_000696425.1 Galeopterus variegatus
TTACTTTTCTTTCAAAAGGAGAGAGAAAGCCAGGAATCCAAGAGCTATCAGTTGAAGACTTGGCAGAAATGATTTTAAAGTCAGGGGGAAAATAAAGGATATTAGAAATAAAGCTCAGAACCTCAGTTTTTCTTTTTGGATCAAGGAAGAAAACATTTCTTTTATATTTTGTGTGATATCTGCATACACAACACCTGAATTGATTAATTGCTGCCGTAAGGATAGCTAACAGCAATTGAGAGCTTACTATTTGCCAAGCAGAAATGATTTTAAAGTCAGGGGGAAAATAAAGGATATTAGAAATAAAGTTCAGAACCTCAGTTTTTCTTTTTGGATCAAGGAAGAAAACATTTCTTTTATATTTTGTGTGATATCTGCATACACAACATCTGAATTGATTAATTGCTGCCGTAAGGATAGCTAACAGCAATTGAGAGCTTACTATTTGCCAGCACTTAGCATTTTAAATCCTTGCCAATATCCCTTACCCCACTCTGTTGTAGAAGTTAGAAAACTAAGTTTCAACAATTGGCCCACGGCTAGATGAGTTTGAATATCAGCTCAGGCTATTCAATTTCTGGGTTTCTGCTCTTAACAGCTTTACTATACTTCTCACGATTGCAAACCATTGTTTTCAAAGAATGATGCATGAACCAGACTTATCAGAATTACTTACAGCTGTTGTTAAAAATAGTCTTTTGATACCCATCCAAGCTAACTGAATCTGAATCTATGGGAATCGGACCCTTGCATCTGCATTTTTCCAGACTCTCCAGTTGTTTCCAAAACATTCATAAACACATATTTAAAAGTTTATAGTACTTAAGAGACAGTATGTAGTAGAACTCAAAAGCATAAGCACTGAAGCCAGGATACCTATGTTCAAATCTTTACTCTTCCATTTACTAGCTCTATGACTTGAACAAGTTACTTAATCTTTCTGTGCCTTGGTTTCCATAGATGCATAATTTAATGGATTTAACAGGCATCCCCAGTTCATGGTTATAGGACTGTTCAGTGAATTCATTTTTCACCTTTAGGGGAAGACAAAAAGACAAATGATCTAAAGGACAAATAATACTAAAATAATTAGTGTTATACTTTGGATGTGTTTCATTTGAATACTAATTTGATATTTTATCAACTCAGTCATAGCAAACAATAACCAAAACAAACTGAAAAACTTCACGTTGAAAAAACCAGAAAATGTCTTCATTTTCACTATCTCTATAATATATTTCTTCCCCTGCTTTCCATTTGGTCATTTCTTGTGAACAATAGTATGCTGGTTTACTACCCTCTCTTATGCTGACACTTGTTTATGTTATTTCTGCTACAGAACTTCTGCATGATTGACATGAAAGGTAGAGAACGGGATGAAAAAGACAGACTAGTATGCTGGTTTACTACCCTCTCTTATGCTGACACTTGTTTATGTTATTCCTGCTACAGAACTTCTGCATGATTGACATGAAAGGTAGAGAACGGGATGAAAAAGACAGACTGATAAGAATTCAAAAGATTATCTGGGGTGCAGATTACTTCAATGTATACAAAGACTATTTAAAGAGTCTATTAAACCAACACTTATCTAAAATAGGTTTGGCTATAATAAAATGGAAGATAAAATTTGCCACAAAATACAGATAATCTGCCCACAGATGGAAGGGAGGGGCTTTAATTATCAAATAATTTTGAATCAGATAATTCTTAGTACTAGGAAACTTGGCCTGTTTGAGGCCCTGAATTTTGAAAGTGGTGGGGAAAAGAGCAATGAAGATATTCAACATCTGAATAATAATATTTACCAAATGATGCTGGATAAGTGTTTACCATAAATAACTTTGGTCATTAAAAAGAAAAGTCAAGTGTGGCCCCAAATCAGTAGATTTACAAAAGATACACCTGGACAATTCCAAGGCTCCTCAGATTTTCCAGCAGCATTACATAGCTCTTCAACAGAGATGCTCATTTTGTGAAAATTACAATAAAACAGCAAAGTCCTGTGAGGACAGAGAGTTCAAGCGATGAGCTCCACTTCTGCATCTGCTAAATGAATCACCTCTCACAGGAACCTTGCAGAGAGCTTGACTCAAATTCCTTCTTTATCGGAATGAAATGTTCTGCAAGAACAGAAAACTCCTCTGTTCTATTCACTCTTACGTCCCTGGCTGCCAGACCCATGGCTGGCACAAAGAAGGCATTCAATAATTGTTAAATTGCTGAATTAGTACCATAGGTTATGGACTTTTTCAGTTGTTCTTAAATAGTCAAAGTTGCAAGCAATTCTTTAGATGTCAGTGCAGATAAACAATATTTCCTTCTTCAACCAACTTCATGCCTAGAAAGTTATAAGGGAAATTGTAAAGGATTAAGATTTAATTCAGTCACAAGTAAACAATCCAAACCTGTAGTTTAATGTTCCAAATAAGTAACTTAAAAAATTTTAAAACTTTTCAAGAAATTACTTTAAAAATCTAATTGGCTTTTGTTAAAGATTCATGACTCAGCAGTACCCCATCTAAAATTTGGAAAATTTAGGGCCGGCCCGGTGGCGCACTGGATGGTGCGCCGCTTGGGAAGCGCGGCGGCGCCCCCGCCCGAGGGTTCGGATACCACATACAGACCGGTTCCCGCTTGCTGGCTGAGCGAGGCGCGGGAGCAATGCCGAGGGTTGCGATCCCGTTGCCGGTCCCCGGTCCAGTGCGGGGGCAACACTGAGGGTTGCGATCCGTTGCCGGACACGGAAAAAAGACAAAAGACAA
>NW_007732168.1:52223-75319 GCF_000696425.1 Galeopterus variegatus
CTCAATAGATGCAAAAAAAGCATTTGACAAAATTCAACTTCACTTCATGATAAGACTCTCAGCAAGTTAGGTATAGAAGGAAAATGTCTCAACACAATAAAAGCCATATATAAGAAACCTCTGTCAATATCATCCCAAATGGTACTGCCAATATCATCCCAAATGAACAGGAACAAGACAAGGATGTCCAGTATCACCACTCTTATTTAACATAGTATTAGAAGTACTAGTCAGAGCAATCAAGCAAGAGAAAGAAATAAAGGGCATCCAGATTGGAAAAGATTAAGTCAAATTGTCCCTGTTTGCAGATGACATGATCCAATATACAGAAAAACCTAACGACTCTACCAAAAACCTCTTAGACCTGTTAAATGAATTCAGTAAAGCTGTGGTTACAAAATCAACACACAAAAATAGTTAGTATTTTAATACTCCAACAATGAACTAGCAGAATATGAAATCAAGAAAGCAAGCCTATTTAAAATTATCACCAAAAAAAACACCTAGAAATAAATTTAACCAAGGAAGTGAAAGATGTCTACAACATGAACTACAAATCACTGCTGAAAGAAATTAAAGAGGACACAAAAAGATGGAAGGGCATTCCATGCTCATAAATTGGAAGACATAATATTGTGAAAATGTCCATATTACCCAGAGCAATCTACAGATTTAATGCAATCTCCATCAAAATACCAGTAAGATTCTTCACAAAAATAGAAAGAAAAAAAAAATCCTAACATTCATGTGGAACAATAAAAGTCCTTGAATAGACAAAGCAATCCTAAGCAAAAAATAGAAAACTGGAGGCATTATACTACCTGACTTCAAATTATACCACAGAGCTGCAGTGACCAAAACAGGATGATACTGGCATAAAATGTTTTTACACCCAGATCAATGGAACAGAATAGAGAACCCAGAAATCAATCCACATTTTTACAGCCAACCCATCTTCAACAAAGTCACCATGAACATACATTGAGGAAAAGGTTGCCTCTTCAATAACTGTTACTGGAAAAACAGGACATCCAGTCTGGGAAAAAGACAACCTAGAGAATGGGAGAAAATACTTGCAAACTATGCATCCAACAAGGGATTAATATACAGTATATACAAAGAACTCAAAGAACTTCACAGTGAAAAAATAAACAACCTGAGTAAAAAAAGGGCAAAGGAGCTGAATAGGCATTTCTCAAAGAAAAATATGCAAATGGACAACAGATAAAAAAAATGCTCAACATCACCAATCATCAGGAAAATGCAAATCAAAACTACACTGAGATATCATCTTATCCCAGTTAGACTGGCTATGATCAAAAAGACAGAGAATACCAAGTGCTGGCAAGGATGCAGAGAAAGGGGAATCCTCTCACGCTGTTGATGGGACTGTAAATTAGTGCAGCCATTATGGAAAACAATATGGAGTTTCTTCAAACAACTACAGATAGAACTAAAAAAGACAGAGAATACCAAGTGCTGGCAAGGATGCAGAGAAAGGGGAATCCTCTCACGCTGCTGATGGGACTGTAAATTAGTGCAGCCATTATGGAAAACAATATGGAGTTTCTTCAAACAACTACAGATAGAACTGTCATATGATCCAGCAAGTCCCCGCCCCCTGCTGGGTAATACCCAAAGGAATGGAAATCATCATATCAAAGGGATACCTGCACTCCCATGTTTATGGCAGCTCTATTTACAATAGCCAAGAGTTGGAACCAACCTAAATGCCTCTCAATGAATGACTGGATAAGGAAAATGTGGTATTTAGAGAAAATGGAATACTACTCAGTCATAAAAAAGAATGAAATTCTTCCATTTGCAGCAACATAAACAAGCCTGTAGAAAATTATATTAAGTGAAATAAGCCAGGCATAGAACTAGAAAAAACTCATGTCCTCACTCATAAGTAGGAGCTAAAAAGTAAACAAATAAACGAAAAAGAAAGTAAGAAAGATACAACAGTCACAATAATTTATTGAACTCTCAAAAGGAAAGAACAGAACTGTTATTACTAGAGGTGGGAAAGGGAGAGGGGAAGGGGATATTAGTGAGAAATCAGTAAAGGGTCCCAAAGAATGATTATGATTTCTAATGATGAAGATACTAATTATCCTGACTTGATCATCACATACTGTACACAGGTATTGATATCCAACTCTGTACCCCATCAAAAAAATGCAAAGGTAACTTTTCTCCCATATGGAATGGGAGAAAATATTTGCAAATCATATATCTGATAAGGGGTTAATATCCCGGAATATATAAAGAACAACAACTCAACAACAAAAAAACAAATAACCTGATGAAAAAAAAATGGGCAAAAGACTTGAATAGACTTTTCTCCAAAGAAGTTATACAAATGGACAAAACCACATGAAAAGAAGCTCAACATTGCTAATCCACAGGGAAATGCAAATCAAAACCATAATGAGATATGACCTCATACTCATTTAGGATGCCCACTATTGAAAATTGGAAACCTGGTGCTGTGGGAGGGAATGTGAAATGGCACGGCTGCTATGGAAAACAGTATGGAGGTTCCTTAAAAAGTTAAAAATAGAATTACCATATGGTCCAACAATTCCACTTTAGGGTATATATCCAAAAAAATTAAAAACAGGATCTTGAAGAGATATTTGCACACCCATGTTCATTGCAGCATTATTCACAATAGTCAAGAGTCAGAAGCAATCAAGAGTCCATCAATGAATAAACAGATAAAGAAGATGTTGTATAAATGTACAACCTAATATTACTCAGCCTTTAAAAAGAAGGAAATCCTGTCGTATGCTACAATGTGAATGAAC
Source organism: Galeopterus variegatus (assembly GCF_000696425.1). Classification (NCBI taxonomy): domain Eukaryota; kingdom Metazoa; phylum Chordata; class Mammalia; order Dermoptera; family Cynocephalidae; genus Galeopterus; species Galeopterus variegatus. The sequence goes on from NW_007732168.1 coordinate 55,037, forward strand.
CTTGAGGGTGTTAAGTGAAATAAGCCAGTCACAAAAGACAAATACTGCATGATTCCAATTATATGAGAATCTAGAGTAGTCAAACTCAGAAACAGAAAGTAGACTGCGGTTGCCATCAGCTGTGGAGGAAAGAAAAAAGGGGGAATGTTCAATGGATGTAGAGTTTCAGTTTTGCAAATAAAAAAGTTCTAAAGGTCTGTTACACAACAATATGCATATAGTTAACACTACCATATTGTACACTTAAAAATGGTTAAGATGGTAAATTTCATGTTGTGATTTTTGCCACAATTTTTTAAAAAAGCAACACTGCACCTTTCTGACTACTCTTCAGTAGTCTCATCTGCCTTTGACTTTCTTCTGCCTCCCTCTTCCATTTTCAAGGAGTCTTGTGATTACATTGGTCCAAACCAGATAATCCATGATAATCTCCCTGCTTTAAGTTCACTTAATTAACAATTTCAATTCCATTGACAATCTTAATTCCTCTTTGCTATGTAACCTAATATATTCATAGCTTCTGGAGATTAGGATGTGGACATCTTTGGAGGACAATTTTTCAGACCACAGATACTCTTCTGTAAATATCATATTAGCCCTACCTAAATTTCAATTCATAGACAACCTGCCTTTTGAAGATATTCTTCCACTTCTACCTCTCTTCTAAGTAAGAACATATTCAAAAATTTTAAAACTGAGTATTTTTACCCCTTACCTTCTCTCAAGTACTAGTTTAAAATAAGAGATGAATATCCAAAATATATAAGGAACGTAAACAACTCAATAGCAAGAAAACAAATATCCAATTAAAAATGAGGTAAGAATCGGCATAGACATTCTCAAAAGAAGACATACAAATGGCCAACAGATATATGAAAAAAATGCTCAACATCACTAATCATCAGGGAAATGCAAATTAAAACCACAATGAGATATCACTGCACACCTGTTAGAATAGCTATTATCAAAAAGATGAAAGATAACATGTTGGCAAAGATGTGGAGAAAAGGGAACACTTGCAAGCTGTTCGTGGGAATGTAAATTAGTACAGCCATTATGGAAAACAGTATGAACTTTTCTCAAAAAATTGAAAATAGAACTACTGTGCAATCCAGCAATTCTACCTCAGGGTATGTATCCAAAGGAAATGAAACCAGTAGGTCAAAGAGATATCTATTCTCCCACATTCATTGCAGCATTATTCATAATAGCCAAGATATGGAATCCACCTAAGTGTCCCCCAACGGATGAAGGTGGTATATATACACACCAGCATACTGTAAATCCTTAGAAAAGAAGAAAGTCCTGTCATTTGCAGCAAAATGAATGAACCTAGAGGTCATTATGCTAAGTGAAATAAGCCAAGCACAGACAGACAAATATTTCATGATCTCACTTACTTGTGGAATCTAAAAAAGTTGAACTCATAGAAGCAGATAGTAGAATGGTAGTGTTGGGGTACAGAAAGCTGTTACCCAAAATATGACATGCTGGAGTAAAGAAGCAGCTTCAAGTTCTCTATGACTTCCCCCTCTCACCCCACCCCCCGCCCCGCCAATCCTCTGTCACTATCCAAAGTACAGGACGAAGCTGTTACCTTCCTTATCTGCCTAAAGCCCAGACCCACTAAAGAAGAAAATTACCTCTGGTCCTTTTCCTGAGTTTTCATAGACTTAACTCATATCACAGGAAGGAAGAATAAAGTCTGTCAACACACCTGGGCTAACTTTTGTCACAGATCATTGTCTTCTATGTTGGTCCCATTGTCTGCTCTGAGGGCCAAATAGATTTGTCTCCAGCCATTGTATGTTCTCCGGGTCCATTGTGCCCCATAAGAATCATTTATTCCCACACTCCCCATCTCCCCATCCCCTATGGAGATGGGTATATACACTCTGTACTCCACTGGAAAATTGGGGAACTACTCTCTTGTGATTCCCCCCATGTATTACCCTTCCCAGCACATTAAAATAATGAAATTTGTGATGCCTTTTCTTTACATTAATTTGTGTTTATTAGTCGATTTCTCAGAGAACCTTCAGGGAGTTGAAGAGGAAGATTTCCCTTGGCCCCCGCAGTGGTTACCAGAGACCTGGGGGGTGGCAGTGGTGGATATCAGGGAGATGTTGGCCAAAGGAAACAAAGTTTCAATTAGACAGGAGGAATAAGTCCTGGAGATCTGTTGTTCAACATGGTGATACAGTTATTGATAATGTGTTGTATACTTGAAAATTGCTAAGAAAATAGATCTCAAATGTTCTACACACAAAAACCAAAATGGTTATGTGAGGTGATGGATATGTTGATCAGCTTGATTGTGGTAATCATTTCACAATGTATACATAAATCAGAAGATCACATTGTACACCATAAATGTAAATATACAGTTTTTCTTTGTCAATTATGCCTCAATAAAGCTGGAAGAAACAATATAAAAGGGATGAAATCTTTAAAAAATGTTCCAATGCTTAATAAAATTTCCATTTGTTATACACAAACATGAGTATGTATAATATGCCTGTGTTTTATTTTTAATTTATTTCAACCAAATGGAGATAGAGTAGAATCACTGAAATAGAAACAATAGTTAGCTTTCTTTTCTACATTTTTCAGTCACTTGTTCTTTTCTCAATAAACAAACCTAAGTATAAGGAATACGTTTTCTTTACAAATGAGCAGAGTATATTAGTCCATTTCTGTTGCTTATAACAAAATTCTCCAAACTGGGTGACTTATAAAGAAAACAAAATTTACTGCTTACAGTTTCTGAGTCTGGGAAGTCCACTTGTGGTGGCAACAGTGACCCAGGGGTCTCACATTAAAAGATGGTGGAAGCAGAGAGAGCAGAAAGAGATATGCACTGTCCTTTGAAAGCCTTCAGAACCACACCCCTAAGCATCATTTTTAATCCAGTCACTACTGCATGGTCCTACAATCTAATGACCTCTTCAAGGCCCCACCTTTCAGTTACCATCCTAGGATTTCCCACCCTCTTAACAGTCACAATGGGGACTAAGTTTCTAATACATAAAACTTGGGGGACACAATTCAAGCTTCAGTGAGTTTTGTGGGGACATAATTCAACCCACTACACAGAGCATTTCCAGGTAGAACCATCTATCCAAAAACAGGCCTTCATTCCACCACAGTCTCTTTCTCCCTACTCAGATCAGACCAATCTAAACCTGTATACTGTAACTATTAGCCACAGCTGTCTACTTAAATTTAAATTAATTGCAATTTAATAAAATTAAAAATTCAGTTCTTCAATCACATTAGCAACATTTCAAGAATTCAATAGCCACGTGTGGCTAGTTGACTACTCTATTGAACAGCACAGATTATAAAACATTTTCATCACATCAGAAAGTTTTACTGGTCTAAAGTAAAAAGCATATGGTATATATTATATGTATAACATGCATAAACACTATGCAAATTGACACTAATTACTTTATATAACTAGCTTCTGTTCTTTTGGTTCTTCTTTTTTTTATACCATATTTCTCAAGTTTAAGTAGCACGTCATATATCTTTGCTCAACACATTTCAGGACTGTTTAATTTATCCATAATTGTGAATAGAAATGGGGATTAAGTCAAGCTACTGAGATATGGCAAATCAATTCACGGCATTTTTTAAAATGTGGACTTCCTTAAAAACTGAAAGGTGAAAGTATCCGGACTTGATGATAATAAGAAATGGGGATAGCTCAGGGAGTTTTTGGCACTTACTTCCTCCACAAAGAAGTCTAAGATAGGCAACATAACTACATCACCTACCAGGCTTTCAGAGACAATTTGACCCCTTAAAAAGGTAGGAAATTCTTGACCCTCCAGAACATTGCCAAGAGAACAAGATAGAAGTATCATGGGATCCAGCAGTCTGAACTGAAGCCGCTAAAACTAGGTTGGGAACTCATATATCTCCTTAGCAGCTCCACATAGTACTGGGAATAAGATAATTCATATTCCCTTCCTTCCATATCCCGACCCATCGTCACACATTTCAATGCAAGGGGATCACACTTACATGGTCAAGGACCCGAGGGACCCTACAGGACTATGTGATTGGGCCAGAGGGCTGTACTCTTCATTTTCATGCTTTGTTTTGAATTTCTTCATTCTTCCATCTTAGCAAGACTGTAAATTTCCAGTTACAAGGTACAATATTTGCTTTTCCTAGTTGATCACTAGCATATCAGAATATTTAAAGATAGATTCCTTACTGTCCCCCTGCAGCTTAGGCAGTATTTCTTTTAACAGGAGGTATTAGTTCCTTTTCGGTGGCCTTCTACTACAAAGGCTTCTGAATATTCTCTAAAGCTGCTTGTCTGTCATCATTGGAAAGAAGCAAGAGATGGTGATTATGCCAAGAGGAGTGAAATAGCATTACTTAAATAATTCACCTTTATGTCATGTAACCACACTAGCACTTAAGAAGACACAGAGAACAAAGACCGGGATGACACTTTGTGAGTTGGTGAGAATTTAAGCTCAGATTTTCGTAAAAGCCTTTTATCTTCTCCCACCCCACCCTTTTTTCCAACTGACCCAATTTAATGCAACATAATCAGGTCAACTCACTGGGAGATACCAAAGACAGAAAAACAGATTACTTTTCTTTCAAAAGGAGAGAGAAAGCCAGGAATCCAAGAGCTATCAGTTGAAGACTTAGCAGAAATGATTTTAAAGTCAGGGGGAAAATAAAGGATATTAGAAATAAAGTTCAGAACCTCAGTTTTTCTTTTTGGATCAAGGAAGAAAACATTTCTTTTATATTTTGTGTGATATCTGCATACACAACATCTGAATTGATTAATTGCTGCCGTAAGGATAGCTAACAGCAATTGAGAGCTTACTATTTGCCAGCACTTAGCATTTTAAATCCTTGCCAATATCCCTTACCCCACTCTGTTGTAGAAGTTAGAAAACTAAGTTTCAACAATTGGCCCACGGCTAGATGAGTTTGAATATCAGCTCAGGCTATTCAATTTCTGGGTTTCTGCTCTTAACAGCTTTACTATACTTCTCACGATTGCAAACCATTGTTTTCAAAGAATGATGCATGAACCAGACTTATCAGAATTACTTACAGCTGTTGTTAAAAATAGTCTTTTGATACCCATCCAAGCTAACTGAATCTGAATCTATGGGAATCGGACCCTTGCATCTGCATTTTTCCAGACTCTCCAGTTGTTTCCAAAACATTCATAAACACATATTTAAAAGTTTATAGTACTTAAGAGACAGTATGTAGTAGAACTCAAAAGCATAAGCACTGAAGCCAGGATACCTATGTTCAAATCTTTACTCTTCCATTTACTAGCTCTATGACTTGAACAAGTTACTTAATCTTTCTGTGCCTTGGTTTCCATAGATGCATAATTTAATGGATTTAACAGGCATCCCCAGTTCATGGTTATAGGACTGTTCAGTGAATTCATTTTTCACCTTTAGGGGAAGACAAAAAGACAAATGATCTAAAGGACAAATAATACTAAAATAATTAGTGTTATACTTTGGATGTGTTTCATTTGAATACTAATTTGATATTTTATCAACTCAGTCATAGCAAACAATAACCAAAACAAACTGAAAAACTTCACGTTGAAAAAACCAGAAAATGTCTTCATTTTCACTATCTCTATAATATATTTCTTCCCCTGCTTTCCATTTGGTCATTTCTTGTGAACAATGGTATGCTGGTTTACTACCCTCTCTTATGCTGACACTTGTTTATGTTATTTCTGCTACAGAACTTCTGCATGATTGACATGAAAGGTAGAGAACGGGATGAAAAAGACAGACTGATAAGAATTCAAAAGATTATCTGGGGTGCAGATTACTTCAATGTATACAAAGACTATTTAAAGAGTCTATTAAACCAACACTTATCTAAAATAGGTTTGGCTATAATAAAATGGAAGATAAAATTTGCCACAAAATACAGATAATCTGCCCACAGATGGAAGGGAGGGGCTTTAATTATCAAATAATTTTGAATCAGATAATTCTTAGTACTAGGAAACTTGGCCTGTTTGAGGCCCTGAATTTTGAAAGTGGTGGGGAAAAGAGCAATGAAGATATTCAACGTCTGAATAATAATATTTACCAAATGATGCTGGATAAGTGTTTACCATAAATAACTTTGGTCATTAAAAAGAAAAGTCAAGTGTGGCCCCAAATCAGTAGATTTACAAAAGATACACCTGGACAATTCCAAGGCTCCTCAGATTTTCCAGCAGCATTACATAGCTCTTCAACAGAGATGCTCATTTTGTGAAAATTACAATAAAACAGCAAAGTCCTGTGAGGACAGAGAGTTCAAGCGATGAGCTCCACTTCTGCATCTGCTAAATGAATCACCTCTCACAGGAACCTTGCAGAGAGCTTGACTCAAATTCCTTCTTTATCGGAATGAAATGTTCTGCAAGAACAGAAAACTCCTCTGTTCTATTCACTCTTACGTCCCTGGCTGCCAGACCCATGGCTGGCACAAAGAAGGCATTCAATAATTGTTAAATTGCTGAATTAGTACCATAGGTTATGGACTTTTTCAGTTGTTCTTAAATAGTCAAAGTTGCAAGCAATTCTTTAGATGTCAGTGCAGATAAACAATATTTCCTTCTTCAACCAACTTCATGCCTAGAAAGTTATAAGGGAAATTGTAAAGGATTAAGATTTAATTCAGTCACAAGTAAACAATCCAAACCTGTAGTTTAATGTTCCAAATAAGTAACTTAAAAAATTTTAAAACTTTTCAAGAAATTACTTTAAAAATCTAATTGGCTTTTGTTAAAGATTCATGACTCAGCAGTACCCCATCTAAAATTTGGAAAATTTAGGGCCGGCCCGGTGGCGCACTGGATGGTGCGCCGCTTGGGAAGCGCGGCGGCGCTCCCGCCCGAGGGTTCGGATACCACATACAGACCGGTTCCCGCTTGCTGGCTGAGCGAGGCGCGGGAGCAATGCCGAGGGTTGCGATCCCGTTGCCGGTCCCCGGTCCGGTGCGGGGGCAACACTGAGGGTTGCGATCCGTTGCCGGACACGGAAAAAGACAAAAGACAAAAAATAAAAATAAAAAAAATAAAATTTGGAAAATTTAGACTCAGTTCTGATAGGTTAAGCCCAGAAGGTGGGTTTTGTTTTTTTTGTTTGTTTGTTTGTGTTGTTTGTGTGTGTGTGTGTGTGACTGGTAAGGGGATCGCAACCCTTGGCTTGGTGTCGCCCACACCGTGCTCAGCCAGTGAGTGCACCAGCCATCCCTATATAGGATCCGAACCTGCAGCCTCGGCGCTCCCAGTGCCGCACTCTCCCAAGTGAGCCACGGGGTCAGCCCAGAAGGTGGGTTTTATAGGCAGAAAAGGGCTGAAGAAGCAGAAACAGGGAACAAAAGGCAGATGGTTCTTTTCCTTCCTTCACAGGGTTAAAACAGAGGGAACTTCTTCATCATGCCAGCTCACGTAAGCTGGGCTCCTTCTAAATGGATGTTGTGAATATCCTGTTTTTGGAGAACTGGCCCATTTAAAGTCCAGTCTGATTATGTGGTAACTAGCATGAGTGACTCCATTCTGGTTTGGTCTGGTCTGTTGGACCTCATTAAATAGCTCAATCTAAAACAATGGTCTCTCATAAATTTCATTTAATAGTAATTCGAAATTTCTAAAAAAAAAAAAAGGAACGAAGTTGTGTCAGGGGGGGTCATTTTGGGACTTCGTTGGCTTTGGGAATGATGACATGCTCATTTTTGGCCATCAGCAAACACTCAGAGTTTCCCTATGAGCTGTGTATCTAAAACAAAAAGATGTGAGAGGAGTGACTATAGACAGTGTGTTACTTTTTTGTCTCATTTTGCCCACCCTGATTTCTTCTTAGCCCCTTAGCTAATTTCTGACTCATTCTAAACAGGATGACAATCACACAAGTGACCAAAGAAGCCTATGGGATTACATCCCTTCCCCTACCCCAGGTCCCAAGACCAGGTAAATGAGAGTCCCTCACTAAAGCAATCTGAAGTTGCAGATGCAGCTCTGGACCAGTTCCACCCTCAGGACTTTGCAAAGCACCCTTGTTTGGCATGCAGAAGCCACCTTCACCTCCATTTACTCAGCACTCCATCTAAACCTAATAATAAAACCACAAAGACTGTGGTGGACCATCAGGAAGTGCTACATTTTTCCAGTGAAACATTAGCATTCTCAGGGAGTGCATCTTTAATAAAGCACTACTGTTATTTAACTAAAATGCACTCTAATAATAAAGCACTTTGCATCTGTGCTGAGAGATTTAATTTCGTGTTTATTTACCCGTGGGCAGATAGAACCGTTCTGTAGCATCCTTGACTTAGAATGGCTCTGGAATGTAAATGAGAGCCCGTGGGAGTAGGGGGAGCCAGGCCCGAGCTGGGCATCACTGGCTAGTGGCACTGCTGGCTTTATCTCCTGCTACTGAGCAGGTGCACCATCTAAACTCATCTAGAAGGTCCAAGGAACTGTTGGGGCTCAGAACATGATACTCAAAAGCTTTGGTATGCTGAGTACTTCGACCTAAGGAAAATGAAAGTCCTCAGAAGCAAGGTCTGTCCTGCCCTGTCGTGTCCCCACTGGTCTTTCTTCTCCCACCCCCACCCCAAGTGATTTACAGAAATCAGAATTTCTCTTCCTCGAGGCTGGTCATAGGAAGTAGAACCCCTCTCCCCGAAAGCAAGCCATAAAACCTAGAAAGGTCACTCTCTCCCTTCCCCTTCTCACTTGAAGACGATCATTCCAGAAGAGTCCTGCCCCATACCCGGGAGGAAAGAATGCTACACAGAGAGGCCAAGAAGAATCTGAACAGACAGGCCTTGCTGGGCTTCCCCCATCCGTCTATTACCATTAGATCACACCTCTTTGTCCAATCACATTTCTATACGCTGTCCATTCTTCATAGAACCTAAGCTTAAAATAGTTTTCCCTGGGTTTTGGGGTCTTCATTTCTGAAGGTTCCTGTGTCACGTAAATCACTGATTAAATAACTTTGTTATGCTTTTGTCTTGTTAATCCATCTTTTGTTATAGGAGTATTGACTGTGACACATGATGCGTGAGAAAAAGTATCACCCCTTTCAGCCCCTACCGAGCTAAACTTTATGTTCTGAACTAATCCAAACACTGCAATGCCAAAGCAAAGCTGAACCCGTGGAATTAACAGAGCACACAGTATACGTGAGACTGAAGTGCTGAGTTCGTTTTTTCAAAATTCCCTACTGAGAGAGAACAAAGAAAAAGGGTGTGTGCCCACAACTGCAGCAGGAGCCTGAGCTCACCTCCCCACAGCCCTCCTCCTCCTGGGGTCAGTTTCTAAACGACACTGTGGCTAAAATATGACTCCTGAGTTTGTCATAGATATGCTCCATGGATACATGAGGAAGATTCAACATTCGTTATTTTTGTTTAAGAATAAAAAGCCATCTAGGTTTTGTCAAAAACCACATGCTGTTTTGTATGGCCGTCGGAGCACTTGCTCAAGATTTATCGTCACTGCTGAACACATACACAGAGTGAGGCTGAACAAAGAGGAATCTGAAGCTCGACCGTTTATGGCTGGGTTGGAAAGCTTTGAGACAGGACCCGGCCAGGAAAGTGTTATCTTTATTGTGCCAAATGACTGAGTTCGATTTCTGGATCACTGGGTTGGGGTGATACTTTTGCAAAGAAGCAAATGGTGCTGTCAGTGTGGAGGAAAAGACGTCCCAGCTGCTCGGGTGTTAGATATGAAGCCATGGAGGGAAGGTGCAGGGAGATGCTTGTCAAGTGATGCATATAATGGAGAGAGATAAGCCTCAGATCATAGATCAGCTTGCAGCTACCACCTGTAGTTCTGAAAGGGCGCTACTGTATCTTACTGTATCACCAGCTCATTAATACGGGTTGGCAGTCATTACAGGTGGTACAAGAGAGAACATAATTTACATAGTAAGTAGTTAATCATGGATTCTGCAGCATTCCAATTCTCAAAGGCATGCCTTTCTAAAACATTTCAAGGGCACAGTTCAGGTTCATGTCAATACATTACAGTTTCCTTCTGTCTATAAAAAAGGATGCTTGTTAAAAGTTATGATTTCAATACAATTGCACAGGCTGTTTCACTAGGTGAACCTGTGACCCAGTGTCTGAAATGGAGGTGGGAACTTTTCCAATAGGAGTGATTATTCCCACTGACATTCCGATGAAGTTAATGGACACAATTTACATGAAGGGCCATATTTGAGAATTCTCAGTACGTATGGGTATGAATAATATTAGCTTTTGTAATACAAAACTATAAAAATCAATTAATTTTATCATCATAAAATTATATTAATAGAATTTTCTTATTTTGAAAAATTTTATGGCTACTGGGATGGTTGAGTGACTTTTCAAGCTACACATTTTTCTGCTCTTGGTTGTCTTGAACAGCTGTGGGCTGCCAGTAGGGTAGAAAGAGGACAGGCTGGGGAAGAGTTTATTGATAAACCTGAATAGGACCTGTGGTTGCATAGTTACGATAGTTATGGCTACTGGGATGGTTGAGTGACTTTTCAAGCTACACATTTTTCTGCTCTTGGTTGTCTTGAACACCTGTGGGCTGCCAGTAGGGTAGAAAGAGGCCAGGCTGGGGAAGAGTTTATTGATAAACCTGAATAGGACCTGTGGTTGCATAGTTACGATAGAGTTAGATCTGATCTGTAAATAAATGCTTTCCTTAAAAAAGCAAGTGCCAATAATAAACTTCTGGGCACATGGCAGAGCAGAATGATTTTGAATAGCTAGTGGTTCTCTGCGGGAGGAACCAGTGCAACAGGTCTTCCCCTCTTTCAAAAGCAGATTTTTCCCACCATCTGTAAGACATTCCGTGGACTTCCCCATGGAATAAACTGTATATCTGAGAAAAATATGCTGTGAGAATGACATTCAGGAGTCCTGATTAAGCCCTACTGGGGGACTGTTAAATACACTTCTTTTTCTCATTACTAAAGCAGCATATTACTTCAAAGTAATACATGTTCAGGACTGTGAAAATAGAGGGGAAAATAAAACACAACTTCTGTTCGCCTTTTGGTGCTTGCTTTTTTTCCTATTTATCGTAGAATTATCTCACACAGTTGTTTACTCCTCCAGAAACATCAAGGAAATGCTACATGCTATAGAATTCTGTTTTCTATTTACATCCTAAAAAGTGTGAAGGATGTAACAATAGATGAGTTTTAATAAACAAGAACAAGGAATTGTCAGGTGTTCGGAGTATTTTCCCTATGTGTAATCAATATGTGTTATCATTATGATCATGAGATTAATGAATGCTAGATAAATATTTAGAGGTCATTAACTGTAAGTCAAACATGAGGGAGAATTCTGCAAATATTTTCAACTATTATCTGGAATCTTACCAGCGTCTACATTTTTCCACACACCTTGTCTAAAGATGTGAGGAGCATGGATACATATACTGAACACACATACTTGCTTTAATCATATTAAATTAATATAATTTAATATAATAATATTTATATTCAATAAACCCAACATCAAGGACTCTATTTCTGTACCGATTTGCAGAAGGAAAGCTGCCTGTTCTCTCGTTTTGTCCCTGTTTTCTGAAGTTGGTACATTTCTGCCCACACTGTTTCTACTCTGTCTCCGAATTCATTCATTCATTTAAACCTGAGTGTTAAAAGTTGACAAACACTGTGCTAGGCACCAAGATTATCAAACTAAATGGAAATCAACATCTACTTGCCTTTTTCTGCATTTCAGAAGGGCTTGCAATTTGAATATGGTCAAAGAAACAAGATCTTGAGCTGATATTAAAGACTGGTGAATTTCTTCATTTGATTTCAGATTTTTTTTTTTTTTTGAAGCAAGAAACTTTATAGGAAACTGATGAGGAAGACAAACTTTATAGGAAACTGAAAAAGAAATGAGAAGAGCGAGGTACATTAGTGGTAAATGATATAATGAACATATATCTGTCTCTTCAAGAGTTTTCATGGAATATTATGACTCATCAAATTAAGGCACCATCGTTATCTAACAACAAAAATTAATTGATCTGAGGAAGAGCAGTATGAAAACATTCTAATGCAGTGCTGTCCAACAGAACTTTCTGTGGAAATGATGGAAATGTTCCAATGAGGAATCTACTAGCCACATGAATACTCGAAATATGGCTAATGCAATTTAAAATTTTTCATATGAATTAAATTTAAATAGCCACAAGTGACCAGTGGCTACTGTCTGAACAGTGCAGTTTAATGCCTCATCGGTCAAAACCAGTGGTTTCTTTGAGAGATTTCTCTAATCACTGCTAAGAGATTGAGGTTTGGGTGTGGAAAGAGAGGAAAGCTCTCAACAGATTTATGTGGCCACTTAAACAAGACCCGAATTATGCACTGCTTCCGGAGGCAGGGGATAGCACAACCTGCTGCAAGGGGTATGAAGGAAAGACTCTTGGGGAGACCTCCGTGTGCCCTTCCAACTCCTGGATAATGTCAGTGGGAGTAAGGCCTAGGACTTTGGTCACTCAGATAGGAAGATGCCTATGGTTCCACACAGAGAATCTGAGGTTGATGCTACCCCCAAGGCCATCTGTGCATGGACATAACCACTGTGGGGCTGATGGGAGTCTGGAGATGGGATGTTCATTTCCGGACAGGGGTTCCAGAATCAGAGAAAGGTTTAGAGGTGGAGGGACCTGAGGGCCCTTTCTGGCCACTTGCAGACTGCACTGGCCCTTTCTTTTTTGGAATTAAGGTCTTGTTCTTGCTCTTAAACCTTTGCTGGGATCCAGCTTACTCGCAAAGGAGTTGGTCTCTTTCGGAACCATTAGTTGGCCTGCGAGCTAATGCCATAGCTGGTGAAGGCCAACTGCCACTGGAGCAGGCCCAGTGGGTAATGAGCAAGTGATAACAGGCTGTAAAGGTATCTGTGAGAAAATGCCAGTATAATGCTCTGTCTGGAACCAGATCTCAGTGTCTTGCACTAATCCTGGTTTCCCACTCTTGCAGACATGCAAATCTTCCCATTGCCATTGCACAAATCCAGCTCAAATATCACACTGAGAGAATCAAAGTGAGCCTTCTCTGGCTGGTCCTTACTGGCTGCATGGGTGTCATCCTACAGGTCTGCCAGAGTTGGTGCATTAGGAAGTGAATACACGGAAGACTGGGTGAGTTGAGTCAGTTTTGAGATGCCGTTAATTGCCCTGCTGCCCAAGGGAATGATGCACTCATCCAACTTCACAATCCAAGTCATGTGAAAGCCATTGGTCATAGAGTAAAAGTTCTTCACATCCTCAGGCATCGCACAGTTATTTCTTTGTGCCCATGAAGAAATCATATGAGGTTCAGCTGGCACCTTTTCTGTGATGGTCATCTCTGTCACACCTGGGGAAGATTCTAGGATGGGTGTGATTCTAGCTGCCCAGGGTCAACTTCTTCAGGTGCGGCTTGCTGCAGCCCAGCTAGGGGGAGGCGACACCTCCTCCATGGCTCACATCCCCTCTCCACACACAGCCAAGAGAGCAGCTGTGGCCCTGATTTCAGGAATTTAACTATCTAACTTTTAATTGACTTGGTGCACTGCTGACAAGATGTGAAAAGCAAATAAACTCACAGTGATAGTTACTGTGTCCTTATGATTTGAAAGAGTAATTTGAACTCTGAAATACTTGTGCAACCTTGTCCTATTAAGGCTTGGTTCTGTGATGGAAGCTACTCCATCTAGTCAGAGAGAGCTAGTCAGCTCTCTCTGGAAGTCAAAGCTGATGGCAATGTCATTTGGGTTTACCCAGACCAAACATCTAGGTCAAAACCTGGAGGAATTCTACTTGGAACATTACAAGGGAAACTGGAATTGATTTAGATTAGTTAGATCCATATGTAATGAGAATTCTACCTAACTAACTGTAAAATTAACTTCACCATTAAAATAAATGCATGACTGTAAAATTCAGCATCTCTTCTCTAGGGACCCATGGCCTTCCTAGACAATTGGATGTTTCAGATGAGAAAAGTGTTGGGTAACAATTTATTTATATTCTTAGCTTAGTATGAGAACCAGGGAGAGAATTCATCCATGCCTTGGGACTTCCTCCCATTCCCAATAAAAGTATATATATATATTTATTGTTTTATATATATATATAAAACAATAAATATAACTGTAATTATTCTAGCAGAACACTTTTAATTTTATATATATATTTATTGTTTTATATATATATATATAAAACAATAAATATAACTGTAATTATTCTAGCAGAACACTTTTAATTTTTTTGTTTATGGAATTGGCAAACCTTTTAAAAGTATTGGGAAAGGCATTAATATTTGGTGAGGAATGCTATATAGCAGAAACAGTTAATGTAACTCTTACAAGGCTTCCAGAGTTTAAGGAATTTTCTGAGGCCACACAGGTGATGACCAGCTGAATTTCAAAACCAGGTCTGCATGGCACTGAAATTCTTGCCCTTTCTAACACATCAAATTGCCTTTGAAAAGGCAGCTCTCCTTTTTGAATCCCACACCATTTCCATCCTATGAAGATCGTGTTTCTTTATTCATACCACAACTTTTTATTTAGCACCTGTCAGGCAAATGTTGTGATAAGTGTCAAAACCATTATGTAATGATAATTGTAGGTAATTACCTTTACAGCTGCTATTATTCAATAATTCAATATCAAGATTTTAATATTTTTATTTAGGAAATATTCTGGCATAATTAACTATACAGTAGCTAATATAATAGACAACCATGTCATCACCCAGAGTTAACAAAAGCAAATATTGTGTCACGTCAATTTTCTCATTCATTGAGAATCAGGATGCTGTGGCTCTTCAATCTCCATCCCTGTCCCTTGTCTCTTTCCTCAGACAGCCACCATCTAGAAGTCTGTGTGTATGATTGACATGCCATCATGTTTTTATACTTTTATTACTCTAAAGCTTGCATTTTCTTTGTTGTTTATGATATAGACTTTATGAAAATCTCTTTTCCTACACTTTCTACAAAACATTGGTTATCATTTACATTTTTGTGAAAAAATAAACAGTAACTATTTGCCTAGTTCTACCACAAACACCATTGTCTCACTGTAGTGAACATTATGAAATTAATGATGGTTCTGAGATTATATTTATAGAATGGGTGACAAGAGAGTAGGGAGAGTAAGGAAGAGACAAGATACAGAAGGCTAACATGCAGGTTTATATTTAAACCATCTTATTCATGAGGTCCACTTACTAAGAGGAGGATGTGGGAGTAATAAAATGGCCCATCTGATTTCCAGAGTTTTCCAACCTCTAATTTTAACACTCCTCTAAGACTANATTAATGATGGTTCTGAGATTATATTTATAGAATGGGTGACAAGAGAGTAGGGAGAGTAAGGAAGAGACAAGATACAGAAGGCTAACATGCAGGTTTATATTTAAACCATCTTATTCATGAGGTCCACTTACTAAGAGGAGGATGTGGGAGTAATAAAATGGCCCATCTGATTTCCAGAGTTTTCCAACCTCTAATTTTAACACTCCTCTAAGACTATCTAGCCTCACTTATTTCTAGCTGCCCCTTCTGTAACTGCTTCACTGTAATATCACAGGTGTAGGAGTGGAATGTTTGTGTGACTTCAAGACAGGAGAGTGAAGGGAGTCCTCAGATCCATATGTCATTCTCTGGTTCTGGAAACAAAAGGCCAGTCAACTGTCTTCTGAAGTCTGGTTGGACAAGTTCAGTACATTTATATCTTCTGTTGACACCTGCAATTCTCGTCTGGTCCCTCCTTTGGTTTAGTCACAGCCTGGTGGCCCTGTCCCTGATGACATAGCCTCACCTTGTCATTTCATGGCTGTAGGTGCATCCGAGTCACATCCTTGTTCTCTGTCTGACCAATGTCTGCTATGGGTCCACAACAGCTCTCAAGTCTGTGTCTGCACCAAGGAAAGTTTAGCAGGACAAATTAAACCCTTCTCTATATTACATAGCAGTCTTCTCCTAAAGTTCACAGTAGAGATGAGGTAAGCCCATCTTCCCCTGGTTGGTGTCCTCTTTTACTGGAAGCCTGAGGTGGCCGGACCGGAGCACATTTTTGGCCATCCTACTCACTTCCTCCTGTTTATTCATTTTGCTAGGAGCAGAGCCCTAGGAGCAGAAAGGGTCCTTTAAAAAACAACAACAACAACAACAACAAAAACTTCCTGCATGTGATCCTCCTTCCTGGTTCAGCCACCTGCCTAAGCTTTAAGAACAGATGGGGTGTATTTGCTACATCGGGGAGAACTCAATGATCTGAGTCCTTCAGATTTAACCATCTGTGTTAAAAGGGGGACTAAAGAAATTTAGCAAGTCCGTCCATTCTACATATAACTTGGCTTTCAAGACCATTATTATGCAAACACATCTCTTTTTCCAATAGACCACAGAGGGGTAGGCTGTTCCCCCTCTCACAATAGGGAATATTTGGAGAGGATTGCCAGGTCAGTGTGACTCTCCCTCATTATCAAGGAAATAGCTTCAATATCATAAGTATGGCAGAGCAAAGTTTATGACAATAGTGAAAATTAAAATGCCTTAGTTTAATGTCACAAAATAATTTCTTTATTGCATATAGACTCATCATGGCAAATAAATAGTAATTAATTGAACTTCTAAGAAAGAAGAGATGAAAGAGTATAGAGGTAGAGAAAGTCAAATACTGAGGAACATCAACATTTGAGCAGCAAACAGTAGAAGAGAAGCCAAGTGAAAAGCAAAAGGTTGAGAGAAAAGAAAGAAGGAAGAGACTGAGAAGTGAATGGCATTGTAAAAGTTTTTAAGAAAGAAGAGATGAAAGAGTATAGAGGTAGAGAAAGTCAAATACTGAGGAACATCAACATTTGAGCAGCAAACAGTAAAAGAGAAGCCAAGTGAAAAGCAAAAGGTTGAGAGAAAAGAAAGAAGGAAGAGACTGAGAAGTGAATGGCATTGTAAAAGTTTCTAAAGGTCAGCAGTGCTCATACTACACAAGGTCAAGCAAGGTAATAAAATCATTCCACTGGATCTGAAAATTAAGAGGTCATTGGCAGTTAGCAAGAATGGTTCTGATAAAGTGGTAGGGTCAGAAAACGTGTAATAAGGCTAAGGAATCAAAGAAAAGTGAAAAAGTTGATAAAGTTAAGTTTCTTTCAAGAAGACTAGTTGTTAGGGGAAGAATAAATGCAACATAGCAAATGTGAACAGTGTCTCGGGAGGCTTATTTTTA
Source organism: Galeopterus variegatus (assembly GCF_000696425.1). Lineage (NCBI taxonomy): Eukaryota > Metazoa > Chordata > Mammalia > Dermoptera > Cynocephalidae > Galeopterus > Galeopterus variegatus. The sequence continues at coordinate 72,299 of NW_007732168.1, forward strand.
AGATGGAAGACCACTTGTCAGGCGTGGTTAAGTCATACTGCAGTAATAAACAATCCAGAAACGCTGAAGCTGTTTTTCTCCTGTATGAATGTGAACAGTGTCTCGGGAAGCTTATTTTTAAGATGGAAGACCACTTGTCAGGCTTGGTTAAGTCATACTGCAGTAATAAACAATCCAGAAACGCTGAAGCTGTTTTTCTCCTGTATAGCACATGTCCAGTGCAGGTCAGCAGGGACTGCTCTGTTCATCACAGTCATTCAGCGACCTGGAGAGTGGGGGTTCTGTCACCTTGTGTGGTATCGCTTCCAGCCATCAGTGAAACTCATCACCACGGCTCACCTGTTACTGGGCAAAGCAAGTCTCCTGGCTACATGTAACCTCAAAGGGAACAGGGAAATGCAACTACATACGGTGAATGATAGAAAATATCACGATTTGTGAATAGGCTTATTGACCACTACGAGGAACAGTGACTTGCCCAGACCAAAGAAAGTGAATCAGTAGACAGAGAGAGGGAGAGGTTGAAGATAGATCACAGAAAAGGATTAATTTTTAAAAAAGAGGGAGAGGAGAACATAGAACACAAGATAATGGTAGAGACTTTATGGAAGGGCTACCTGTTCTTAGCGATGGGCAGGAAGGGAAGATAGCCATGAATGGAGATATGTATGTGCAGTTCATGTTTGATAACCTCTGTTTTTATTTTTGTTTTTTACGTGCAGTAGAAGGCAAATTGATGAGCAGGAATGAGAGAGTCAAGGTTAGGTTAAAGTAAGGGTACTGTGAAATTTGATGCAAGTTTAGAATTATTACTGGCAAATAGGAGAAAAAACTGCTCAAGGATTGAATGAGGAATTTTTGGTTAACACCGTGATTCTAGGTGTTTTCAGGAAAAATGTTTACAATTGAACCAATTCGATGGTTACCTAACTTTCTCCAGAAGTGAGAGGAAAGGAGGGGTAACCTGAGGTGATTGAATTGTTCAATGTCTGAGGATTTTCAGGGCAGGTGCAACGATAGTTGAGAGGATGGGGATGTTAAGAGCGTTGACAGGAATGAAACTGAAGGGATAAACCAGAAAAGTAGCTCATCAACTAGGGGGAAAGAAAGTATTGACTGAGTTCTTTTCCCTAATGAAAATTATGACTTTTTAGATTCCCTGATAAAGCAAATCCCTTGGAAATATAATGACAGTTGTTTATAGGATCCAATTAATTCAGGTAAGATTTGCATGCTCTCTTTGGTAAGACTCCTAGAAGAGACTTCTAGCAGAACTACTCTGTCACCGGGAGTTACTACTATGGAGATGGCTAATAAATCCACCCCTTTTGATGAACACATGAATGTGTCATGGGAGCCTAATATATTTTATCAAGCAAGAAAAGATGGATTCTAGTAAACTTGGTTTGCAACTTCGAAAACATAAGTCATTTTAAGAATCATCATTAGAACCAAAGATAACAACATAATAGAAAGCCTGGGAATCATTTAAGAAAAGCATTTATTAGAACCCAGGAACAAATATCAATTCAGATTTATTTTTTATTTTTTTGGAATCCACTTTATTGAAATAAATTCTGGATTGGGGGAAATTACATGTAGGAATATTTATTTCCCTACCTTAAAATCTAGATAGAGCTAGCTATTGAAAAGCTATCACATCTAGCCATACTGACATCCAACTGCTTTATATTTACATATCCAAGAATGTGAGAATTATTTCTGTAGAGAAAGTTGGAAAGCTAAAATGATTTTATGCTCTTTTTCCCATCAATTTTTTCCTTGGGTCACAGGTTATTTCCTTTGTGGCTTCAATTCCAAACTTAACTTGAATTGGTCACACTTTTTATTATCTTCCATCTCTTAAATTAAAAGAGGAAGTGTTATAACTGGTGATGAAAATAAACCAGAAAAAGCATTGTACAAAAAGGCCAGCTTGGTCTGATTCTGAAAACTTCAACCAAAAATGTAACCTATGCTTTAGTTATTGCCAATAAAGATTGAATCAAGTCCAGAGGAAGTAGTTTTAATCAATTGTTTCAGGAGGAGAGTCTATAACCTACTGGCTTGAAAATCTTCAAGCACTAAGTCTTGTAGAGATATAGCAAACTTGCCAAAATTGCATTACTGCTTCAAACCACCACAAATTACACTGCACTTTAAGTTTTATTACCAAGTAAGACAGCACACAAATTCATTTCCATGTCTGTTGCCAATTTAAATGAATGGCTGGCTCCTGCCAGCTCAGGAAGACACCGGAGGAAATGTTACACAGATCATTGGTGCATGGAATAAATGATAGCAGGCCTCTTGGTCATTTAATCTCAGAGCAAAATTTATATTTTAAGTAGGCTTTAAAAATGTACTGTGAATTATGCCATACAAGGGATATAATTCAAAAAAGCAACCATGTTAAATGCCTACTATGTACTCAAAACCATTCTAGACACTGTAGATGATACTTCTGGGAAACAGAAAACATTCAACCCTGCTTCTACTGCCTTTTCCTGCCCCAGCCAACCTCAAACCTCAAGTAAATCACAACACAAAAATAGTTTCCTTCGCCCCTCACTCCAGACTTCTTAGGGATGTTAGATAATCTGAAGGCTTGGCTAGGTGATGCCACTTCAGTCCAGACTCCATAACCTCAATCACAACATGCTGCCATTCAGCAATTTCTCTTTCATTTTTAGTTTAACTTTCTATCACCTTTTGCATAGAACAAGTTCCTAAAATTTCTCTCCCCACAAGTCCTCAAAACCACCCCTTGCAGATCCCCTTACCTCCTATGTAATTGTGTTTCCTCCATTTCCCTTTCTCATTACTTTGAGATTTCTCCACATCTTCTCCTAATTTCTTCTCTTCCCCAGCCTATTTTTGGAAGGAAGGAAGGGAAGGAGGGAGGGAAGAAGAAAGTGAAGGAGTGAAAGAAGGTGGGTGGGAAGAAGGAAGGAAGGAAAGGGAGAGAGGAGAGAGAGAGAGAGAGAGAGAGAGAGAGAGAGAGAGAGAGAGAGAGAGAGA
>NW_007732168.1:76319-120302 GCF_000696425.1 Galeopterus variegatus
AAGGAAAGAAAGAAAGAAAGAAAGAAAGAAAGAAAGAAAGAAAGAAAGAAAGAAAGAAAGAAAGAAAGAAAGAAAGAAAGAAAGAAAGAAAGAAAGGTTTCCCATTCTCTCTAATATTACTCCTTCCACACATGCCCTTTGGGTCTACACACACACACACACACACACACACACACACACACACACACTCTCTCTCTCTCTCTCTCTCTCTCTCTCTTGCCTCCTTCCGTATTCAGTGTTTCCTTTGACTTCTCACCCCCACACTTGAAACCCCTTTTCTTCAAAACCATTTGTTCTTCCAAACTTTGCTATCTGACCTCTGCCTCCATATTAGTACTAACACTTTCATCTGCCTTTAACAAAAGCCCAAAGAAGACTATACCTTCTTTCTGAAACTCTCTCACTCGTTTCTACATCAAGATTTCTAGTTTCAAGCATTAGAGGTTAACTCTGGTGAATAATGCAGAAAAGGAATTTATTAAAAGATATTGAGCAATTGACAGAATCTCTGAAAGGGCTGAAGAACTAAGATGAGGCCAAAGCTTCCAGAAACAGTTCTCTAAATCATCTTGTAAGAACAGCCTCAGGCAACTGCTGCTCCAGGGTCACCTCGTCAATCCCACACTACAGTCTGAAGTCTTGCCAAGAACTCGACTCTACTGCAAGGACCATCCCCAACACCAGTGCCACTTTTAACCAGAGACTAAATCTTGCAGGCACTACTGTCTGCAAAACCCCAACACTTTTGCCAGCAAAATGAATGCACACAAACCTCTGCATTGCTTACTTCAGAACAGAAATCTTACACAAGTGCAATTTATTAGTGGAGCTCAATATGTACTCAGTACAAATCAATTAAAAGGAAAAAGAAAAAATATATATTATAATCATAATCATTAACTCTTGTCACACAGAGTAAATTATATTTTCTTTACCTCTATGTGAATTACAGTCACATCCAGAGCCCAACAAGTCTATGGCTCCACTACTGTTGTATACTTCCAGGATGAGTAAAGAAAATTCTATCAGCTACCAACTGGCACACATGAATTGGAATTTGTTTTTTAAACTGACGCCCAAGTCAGCTTCCTCCATGCTACTCAGGCACACATGAATTGGAATTTGTTTTTTAAACTGACGCCCAAGTCAGCTTCCTCCATGCTACGCCCATATGCTACCCCAGATGTTGTGCCTGTTTCATTTTAAAGGCTATTATGCCTGCCTCATCTTTGCTTCCAGAACATTTATGCCTACACAATAATAATTCCTTCAGTCAGAGACATTTAAAAAGTTGCATAATGGTGAAATGATGGCTTTTAAAATTTGCATGTCATATCCATTCATGGTTCACGTTTTCCTTAATATACATTCTATATTAGCATCAAATCAATGCAATAAAAACTCATTAATCCCAGCCCCAGTCATTTGAAATTCAATCCCCACTGATGATTCCTTGTTTCTGCTTCTCTTTCTCTCCTCTCACCTAGAATGCCTTTTCCATTCAACTCAAATTTATGTCTATCAGCTCCTTCCAAACCGAATTCAAGATTACCTATTCCAAAAGCCTTCTTCGATTAAACACACCTGATTCTGATCTCTCCAGAGTGCTGCACCCTATCAGAACTTATGAACTCTGTCTGTCCTTCACTTTTGCAGTTGTGAATGTGATGCTTTTATTGGTTTTATGTCATTTTCTATGTGTATGTTTCCTCCCCAGATAGAGGATGTGCTCCTAGGCAGAAGTGACCACATCTTGCTTCCCATATGTCCAAACCCCAGCCTACTGCTGAACAACCCCTGAAGTAGGTGCCCAGGACATGCCCAGAGAGAGAAGGGATACCAGGGTAAAGGCAGAAAGTGCAAAATGTAATCCACTCTCCTGATAATCATTTGAAACCTAATCTTACCAACAGTAGAAGTATGCCATGGGGAACTAACATTATCTTCAATGTCGTCTTCAAACATGACGAGAAATGATGAAGGCACCTATGCAGCAGGCAACAGCTAAATTATTTAAAAAGAAAGAAATTGTGTGTAAGGATTTCAGCACCAAATCTCTGTTATGATCTCTGACAGGAAACTCACTACACACCTTGATGAATTTTCATAACCCAAGCCTAAGAGAATAAGGTGGAGGATATTTCATCCTACAAACAGAACAAATGTGTTCAGTTTGCAGAACTTAAATTTCAAAAGAGCAAACTTTTTTGTAAATTATCTGTTTGGCAAGTTTTCATTATATAAAATTTGTAACATTTTTTTTCCAAAATAAACTGTAAAAAATGACATTTTTTGGAGACAATATGAAATTTGAACTCTGAGAAGATATTTGATGGTTTTAAGAATTTTTTGTCAATTTGGGGGACTGAGATAATAGTATCATGGTTGTACTTTAGCAAGAGTCTTATCTTTTAGGAAAACACACTGAAATACTTCTGGGTGAAATAATATCTATGATTTACATCAAGATAACTAAAAAGTGCCTATGTACATTTTTTAGTTTAATTATTAGAACACCACGTAATGTAGATGCTGTTTTACTGATTTTACAGATGAAGAAATAGGCTTAGAAGGTTAAGTTTTTGCCTAAGGTCACACAACTAGTAATTAACAAAGTCACAATCCAAACTGAGAACTACGTGATACCAAATTCCATGTTCTTAACCACTGAGACACACTGCTCTCTTTAACATAACCCCAAAATAAAAACTCCCTAGTTGCAAAAGAAAACTTTAATTAAGCAGTCCACAGTTACAATCTGATGCTATGGCCTTCATATTTGAGGATACTCAAGATAATATAATGTATTTAAGAAGAGAGAGGTCCTCACTTATGTGCAGGAGATAAAAAAACTAACTCTGCTATCCACCCTAAGTGAATCATTGTGCAGTATATATATGTACTGAAACAACACACTGCACCCCACAAAAATAAATATAAGTAAAACTGAAAAAAGTAATAAAGCTCTTTTGGGAAATAGGGAATTTTTTTTTTTATTTTGTCAATATACACTGTATATGATTATTATGGCCCGTCACCGACNCAGGGAGCCGCGCCAAACAGAGATGGCTGACCTGCACTCCCAAAGCCGGCCTTTTTTTTTTTTTTTTTTCACCCCCACCCAAGAGAATGGAGGCCGCTTTGATGTGGGCGCTTAGCCTGGTGTGGTGGGCAGGGGCCAGGCAGGCGGGAAGCAGTCGGGCTTCGCCCCGCAAGTGAGGCTGGACTGGGAGTGACTTACGGGGTCGCGGGTCTGTGGCAGTCTGACGAGCTTCTCTCTGCCTTTGTGGAAACCTTTGCTGGCTTTCCGTGCCTTTGATGACTGGGCTGATCGCTCGTTCGTTCCCGCGGCCGGGCTTCGGCGCTCTCAGGAGACCTCTTCAGTGTCCGGGAATTTTTTTTTTAAAAAGTAGAGAGTAGAACTGTGGTTACAAGAGGATGGGATGGGGAGGGGGGATAGAGAGAGATTGTTTAATGTACACAAAATTGCAGCTACATAGGAAAAATAAGTTCTAGTGGTATACAGTAGTGCTAGGCATCTATAATTATTAATGATTCACTACATGTTCTCAAAGGGCTAGAAGAAAGGAGCTCAAATGTTCTCTTCACAAAGAACTAATAAATTTATGTGATGATAAATATGTTAATTACAGTGATTTGATCATCGCACCTTGTATAGATGTATTGAAATATGACTCTGTATCCCATAAATATGTACAATCAATACATGTTGGTTAAAAAATAAATATTTTAAAAAGAGGGCAAAATATTGAGCAAAGAAGTCAATCATCTGAAAAGGGCTGATAAGATACTGCCAAGGAGAAAAATTTACATATATAACATGTGTTACTATTCATATCATCTTATTTAAAGGATTTCTTGTTTGAGTTTATTATCTCACTATTTCCCATATCCATTCAGCTAGTAAGTATATACTCCTTAGAGAGTGATTATAAAGTCAATTGGATTCTACAAATACTTATTTAATAGCTTTCATATTCCAAGCCCTGTGTATGAACATACAAAGTTTAATACATGAGTTAGATATTGCCTTTCCCTCCCTCCATGGCCCTCAAAGAGCTTAGAATTTACTTGGGGAAAAAAGGGTATAAAAATGACCATAAACAAAAGTGCAATAAGTGCTGTGAGAAAAGTGCTATTGCAGTTCAAAAGATAGAGATTACACTGAGGAGGGAAAATAACAAATGCTTCATGGATGAGGTCATATTTGAGGTTAATAAGATTTCAGCATTGTATTTGTGAGGGTATAGACTGAGCTGCTATGACATAGAGACCTCTAGTTACAGGGGCTTAAATAAAATCATTTATTCCTCCTTCCTGTAAGAGTGCATAGGTCAGGGTCCAGGGCTAGCAGGGAAGCTTAATCACCTTAACTCATGGATTTCATGGTTGCTCCAGACTTTCCTATTTTTCAGCTGGTGGGAAGGAGGAAAGAGAAGCCCAGAGCAAACAATTCTCTTTAAGTGGTAACCTAAAGATGTACTATCCCTTCCAGTCTCATCCGATAGACTATAAATTAGTCGCATGACTGTCCCTAGCTGCAAGGGAGGCTGGGAAAAGTAGTCTATCCATGCAACCACGTTTCTAGCAAAAATACAGAGAGCTTTATATGCGAAAGGAGAAAGTGGAGAATTGACACTAAGTTACACTCAGTAACCCCTCTGGCCAGTCAATTATCCATGTTAACTCTTCTTCCCACATACAGAACGTGTTGACCCCTGCTTGAGGAAGATAACTCAAAGCCCATTCTGACGTTGCAGTTAGTTCAGAGTCCAAGATCTAGGGATGATGTTCTGTCTTTGTAATATCTAGATGTGCCTTCTCATTCTCTAGCGACCTGTGAGCCAAATGACAGGCTATCTGCTCCCCAAGACCTAACAAGCAAGCAGAGATCAGGAATGGGTAACCACAATAGTGACTCACATATGAAAGGGGAAAGAATACAGAAAATCATCAATCATGGCAATTATCAAATCCTCCTAGATAGGAACTGCAAACACTCTCTGCAACAGCAGTGAACTAAATTTCTTGATTAATCCTTCTGACTCTACCAGGTTGTGCTCTCTTGGAGTAACTTACTTGACCATTGGCCAAGGTCCTCAGCCTTGCCCTCCAGGACAGGGGTTGCCAAACTTTTTTTCAGGCCATAAAATAAATATTTTAGACTTTGTGGGCTATACATAGAGTCTGTTGCACAATTTTGTTTTTTTGTTGTTGTTTTTATTTTACTATTCTTTTAAAATATAAAAACCATTCTTAGTCCCTAGACCATAAAAAATAAGTCACAGATCCATTTATTTGTTTGTTTGTTTGATGTAGTCTGAGGGCCACAGTTGGCCAACACCTGCTCCAGAGATTTTATTTTCCATTTTCACTATGGCTCTTTCTAAAGTGGGTATTGGAGGTTTGTTTGTTTGATGTAGTCTGAGGGCCACAGTTGGCCAATACCTGCTCCAGAGATTTTATTTTCCATTTTCACTATGGCTCTTTCTAAAGTGGGTATTGGAGCATACGCTCTGACTGGGAGCTGCACAGATCTTAGCCTGTTTTCTAACGGTACAGTTTAGGAAAGCCATGAGTTGTGGTAGGTATTGAAACATCACAGAATTTCCAGGCCCATCATTGGTTATTTTGGCAATACAATTTCCCCCAAAACATACTAGCTTTCTAATCTATTTGCTTCCAGTCAGGTCCATGTCACAGTAACCACAGCCAGCACTCTCTTCTGGTTATGGGCTTTAAGCCTGCCGCTCTCCTCTGTGAGTCACTGGCTTCAGTGTGTATCCTGTCTTTCTCTTCCTCAATTTCATGGCAGCTGCCTCACAGCCATCTGAAACAATATGCTGGGTAGTACTCAACCTGATCTTCCCTGCTAGAAATCCATTGGCAACAATCTGTTTTCTTCCTGTTTGGTGGACAAGATATGTTGGCTTGCACAAAACTTCTGATTTTTCACTCATTTTAGATTGTAGGTCATAGGCAAAGACAGCCTCCTTTAGCCAGTGTGTATTATCTCCCATCTCTACTTGCAAACTGGCCAGTTTTTGCTTGAACTCAACTTTCTCATGCAGTAATTTCTAAAAGAACCAAAAAGCAGCCACAACACACCAACATGCTACCTGTTCTGGTCCCTTTCTCTAGAACCATGGGCTCCAGAGGCAGGTGGTCTATCTTCCAAATTACCACAGGAGAGAGTTTTGCCTTTAAAAAGAAAATAATTAAGTGATTTAGATAGCAATTAAAGCCACTATTCAGCTGATGTGCATCAGCGAGCACCTGAAGACCAGGTAACTCTTCAGTAGAAGCAGACTTGGAGTTCCATAGGGTGAAGAAAAGAGAGGTTATGTATCCTTATGGTTTGGTTCAGATAAAAGTGTTTCTCTGTTAGTACTACAAAATTTATGGTTGTACTATGGTTTGAATGTTTGTGTGCCCTCCAAAATTCATGTTGAAACTTAATCCCCAATGCAACAGTATTAAGAGGTGGTGCCTTTAGGAGGTGATTAGGCCATTAGGGCTTTACCCTCGTGGAAGGTATTAGAGCCTACAAAATGGCTGGAGCTTTAAAACAGAAATAGGTAGGCCTTTTTTTACACTCCTGTGCCTTCTGCCACGTGAGGACACTACATTCTTCCCCTCCAGAGGATGCAGCAACAAGTCTCCATCTTGAAAGCAGAGAGACCAGGCCTTTACCAGACACCAAACCTGCTGGTGCCTGATCCTAAACTTTCAGCCTCCAGTCTGTGAGAAATAAATTTTCCTTAATTATAAATCACCACTCTCAGGTATTTAATTATGACAGCGGGAATGAACTAAGACAGGTTGGAAGTTACTTTGGTTTTCATGCTTCCTGCTCAGGATCATTGGTGCAAACCCATTCCTGTTACTGTCAGAACAGTACTTATGTGGTTTTATAAGCCTGTTCAGTCATGCGCCACTTAACACCAGGGACACATTCTGAGAAACACATTGTTAGGTGAGCTCATTGTTGTGTGAACAACACAGAGTATACTTACACAAACCTGGATGGTATAGCCTACTACACACCTAGGCTATATGGTATAGCCATTATAATCTTATGGGACCACTGCTATATATGCGGTCCATCGTTGACTGAAATTATGCAGTCCATCATTAACCAAAATGGTATTATACAGTACATGACTGTAGTTTATTGGTTAGTTGAGGTTCATGAGGCAGAGGAGATAACCAAAAGAGAAAAGCGGAGAAGGAGGCATGTTTCAAAACCCAGGGGGAAACTGGAAACCATCTATCTATCATGTCTGCTTTAGCTCCATTATATACCAAATGTTTTGTCACATCTTAAAAAGCATTTGTAGCCACATACTACGAATGTAATGTGTTTGGCATGTAGAAACTACAGGGTGAAAAATAGAAGGACAAAAGGTTCTTGTACAGAAGATGAAAAACATGAGATCTGTGCCTTAGTAAAATAAATATGACAAATGAGTAGAGGATGAACAGAAATGAAGAAGTTTTTAAAAATACATGAAATAAGATGATGACAGGAGGAATGGAAAAGAGAGGGACAGATATAAAAGGTTAAAAAAACAGAACATGCAGAGCTTGAAATCAAGTCAACATATTAGGCAAAGGGAACAGGAAGGACAAAGTACCATTATGAGAAATAGAGACATCAGATAGAAGTTATCTTATGGAGTACAAAAGGAGTTCTATTTTGGAAATTACAAGGTTAAATTGCTATTAAGCAACCCAGAAACGGATATCAAGCACACAGCTTTAAATAAAACTCTAAAACCCATGAAGTAGGCGGAGGTTAGCAGGAGAGACTCGGAAGCCATAGAAAAGAAGATAATGTTTGCTGCTATGAAAGTGAGTAAGATTTCTGAAAGAAAGAAAATTGAAAGGAGGTGGCCCTGAAAAATGCTCCATTTGGATTAATATATATATATATATATTGTAGTATATGCATAGAGAAGAATACCACTTGGCAATAAAAAGGAATAAACTACTGATACACATGGTAACTTGGATGAATCACAAAATAAGTATGCTGAGTAAAAGAATCCAAATGAAAAAAGAATACATAGGTATGATCTATTTATATAAAGTTCTACAAAAGGAAAACTAATCTATAGTGACAGAAAGCAGATCAGTGGTTCCTGGGGTGGGGGAGAAGGCCACACGGGAACTTTTTGGGTGCTGGAAATGTTCTCCATCTTGGCTGTGGTGGTAGTTACCGAGGTATAAACAATTGTCAAAACTCATAGAACTGCACAATTGAAGTAGGAACATTTTAGTACATGTAATTTATACCTCAATAAATTGACTTAAAAAGAAATAAAAACTTACATTTTGTGGTTAGAAAGAGGAAAAAAAGACAGAAAGGAGTCAGAAAAGAAGAGTTCAGAGAGGCAAGGTGAGAGGCTAGGGGGTCGTTGATGGCAAAGAAGAAGAGTTTCAAGAAGAAAAGTGTCAACAGCCTCATTGAATGTTGTCACAGGCAGGGAAGAGGTCTATGAGAGCAGAGAACCAGAGGAGTCCATCAGAAGGCCACTTCTGACACCCAAAAGGTTGTCTTAATAGAGAGGGTGGAAGTGGAATCTAGACTTCAAGAGATTAAGAGTTATTGGGTGGTGAAGAAGTTAAGGAAAGGATTGTAAGACCTCTCTCATAGTAAAGAGCAAGGCAGATACGGAATCATAGCTGAAAGAGTAGGAAAGTCAAGGGAAGATTTTCGGTAGGAGAGAAATGCGTCCTGTACTACAAGGCAAAGAGCAACCGTCTTGAAGACTGGAGAAACAGGAAGTGTAGATAGAGGAGAGGTAAACAGTGAGGTAAGTTTGTAAAAGAGGAAAGCAGAAAGAAGATCAAGAGGTCAGAGAGGAACCTTCACCTGTACAAGAGGAAGAACAAGAGAGGAGGAAGTGAAGCGATAGATGGAGCTCTTCAGGTAGACAGGGGTCTCAAACATCCTGCTGCCATCAGAAGCAAGTTCCTCCATCAAAAGTAAGAAAGTACATCTGAGTAGGGGCCTGAAAGGAGTAGAGAGAAATGAGAACCCTTGCCATGGGGACTTCCATCAGGAAGCGCTTCTCCTATTTCAATGTGCACACAAATCAGCTTGGATTCTTGTTGAAATGCAGACTCTTACTTACTTCTGGGTGCAACACTGTGCATTTCTATCAAGCTCCCTGGGAATGCTAATGACCATACTTTGGATAGCAAGGCCAGTGGGAACCCTCTAGCTACGAGCAAAAGGATTGTAGAGCAGGAGCCGGGGACCAGGGGATTAGTAGTCATACAAATATATAGTAATCTCCCCACTAAATGTTAAATATAAAGTACTCGGAAACGTATTGCTACTATGTTCTAACATCTGGCACTATGCTTGGCATATAGAAAGAACTGAATAAATAAGTCAGGGAAGGTGAACAGTGGCAGTTAACTGGAGTTGGAGAATCAAAGGCAGAATTGGCAGAAGAACAAGGACAGGAGGGGTGTTAGAGTGAATGCATCGGAAAAAGCTGCCCACAGAGTCCGGGTGGAGAGGACAGGTGAGTGATGTCCGTACAGAGGAATCAGGTGAGAGAAGTGAGAGGAGCTGTGAGCTTGGAGATCACAATAATAATAAAGGGCAGATAAGGAAAAATTAATAATATAGGTATTTGGAAGAATTGAATTTGTAATCAGACAGAGCTATATTTCAGTGCATAAGACCTCAACAATAAAGAAGTTTCAAATAAGACCTAAGTCCTGGGGTAAAGATGGCTTATCATGAACTGATGACATTGAGAATTTTTTTAATAAATTTACTTAGATCACCATGTCAAAAAGTCCATAAAGGATAAGCTTAGCAGCCAGCATCTTTAGTAACTAAACTCTCAGCAGCACATCATAACTATTCCCACCCAGTTTGATTACAATGCAGAAATAGAACGGAAAAATCTTAGGCTACCAGGATAAGCACTGACTTGACTTAACTTGGGTAATGTGTTCCTGGATTTCACCAAATATAATATCTGCCTAGGTGATAAGGACTTATATAGAAAATATCTAGTAATATTTCATGTCATTTTGAGACAAATTTATATAGCTCCATTAAAAACCTTCAAGGTTAAAAATCAGAATGCATAATGAAAATGCTAAAATGAAGAATGGCTTATTGGCAAGAGCATGATGACAATGTGTTCTGTAAGAAAGGCATATGTAGGTCAAATAGTCAAAGAATCTAGATTTGCAGAATAAGTATTGATGACCACCCAAAAAACCATTTTACATCCCAAACTGGACTATAAATTAGTGATCTTTCCAGTTAATGTTGATGTTGACTTTGAAATCTTCTTCTAAATATCATCAAAAGGATCCAAGGTAACAATAGTCTCTGTAACTAAGACTATATGGAAAAGTGCCTCTGTGTGTGTGTATGTGTGTGCACAGGCCCCCAGGCAAGCACTGCAGACAAGTATCTCCTGCTTATCTTTGCACAGAGACCCTCATGCCAATGAAAAACTAGGATCTCAAGCCTTTCTGGGAGGGAAAGGAAGCAGGAACAAAGAAGTGAATGACACTGTGTACTGAAACTCTGGTGTTGTCACATCTATTCTCTCATTTAGTCCCTAGGTTTCATTCCCATAATTTAATTTGGTGGGAATTATTATCTTAATTTTGAATACATGGAAACTAAGGCTCAGAGACATTAAACGACTTCCTTGGTCACAGAGTACCAATATACACAGTCAGTCTATCCCCTCATTTCTTTCCAGGGTGCTTTCTTCTCTGCCACACTACCTCCCAGTGTTATTTTAATTATTCTCAACCATTTCATAAATATCCATTAACTAACTCAGACTCCAGACACTAGAAATAAAGTGCCTACTTTTGAATAACACCTTGTCCATGAATAACACAAGGTTCGGCCCACGGTCTTATATGCAAATTATGACAGCACAGTGCAGAGGGCAGGTGGAAAGTGCCCTGGGAGCTCATGCCCAGCTCTAGGCAGGGGGTGATGGAAGCCTCAAGACACAGGTCAGATATTTACACAGACTCATAAAGGATTAGTTCACCTCAAGGTCTACAGGAAAAAGGGATTAACAGCCAGAGGAAATAAGCTGGATCCATGTTCTAGGAGATACCCACAGTTGAGATGGTTCAGAAAAGAAGGCCAAGAGACAATAAAAATATTGTGAGTACAGAAGTACTGCCATTATCTCCTATTCCTGGGCCTGATGTGCCCCAAGGTACATCTATTTCACCAGATATGCTGACCATGAGGTGATTACACTTTTTGAATCTTTTACATTTCGATGCTTTTATTTTCAGAATTCCCAGGAAGATTCAGCACTGGGAGCTCATATGGCACAAGGTTTCCTGGTGGATGGAAAATCGTGGTATCATGTCAAACAGTATCTGAGCCCCGTAACTCAGGAGAAATTGGCCGGCCATCTGTCCCTCAACTTTCGGATTTCTGAAAAATTATGGGAAGCTCACACTGTAATGAAATGTAAAATAAAGTTTATATTTATAATAGAAGAATTGAAAATTCTTACTAAGAAATTTAATTGAACACAAACTTTGAAGAAATGTTACCTGATCTTAAGAGTTTAGTTGCAGTTCTATTACAAAGTACACTATCCTGTCTCTGAAAAGTATATTTCTCTAAATTCTTTCAAATGTGTGAGATATATTAATATTGTCTTTTTAATATGTTAAATAATAAAATCTCTCTCAATAGTCTACTAATTTGATAAATAAAATTTTTATCTTGCTGTAATTTGCAGTGCTTTGTTAGTGAGTTTGAACATTTTTCATTTGTTTTCTGACCATTGCATTTCCCCTTTTGTGAAATATTATTTCCTGTCCTTTACCAATTTCAATTTTGGAGTATTAATACATTTTTTATTAGTTTTTGTTAGCTATTTGTGTAAAACCTTTCTCATATCAGTTAGGAATATTTTGTGGTATGTCTTTTCATTTTTGCTATTGAAACTTTTTGGTAGAGTTAGGGAAATGGGGTAACAGGCAGCACCAAGCAAGAGAAGATAAACCTGATATTTGCCTACCTAAGTCCAACTAACTCATTTCACACAATTTTTTTTTTTGTATTGGTATTTTTTTTTCTTTTTTTTTTTTTTTTTTTTTTTTTTGTCAATATACAATGTAGTTAGTTATTGTGTCCCATCACCAAAACCTCCCTCCCTCCTCCCTCTCCCTCCTCCCACCAAGGTGTGTCCCCTCCATTTTCTTGTTGTAAGAACTTCAAAAAAAAAAGTTGTGTGTTATACCTTAGTCTAAAAAAGGAGAGAAAAAAAAGATGCCTCTAAAGACACAGTGTTTAAAATTGTGTGAAATGGAGAGGAAGATATAACAACCATTTCACACAATTTTCAACACTGTGTCTTTAGAGGCATCTTTTTTTCTCTCCTTTTTTAGACTAAGGTATAACACACATATGGTAAAGTATACAAACATAAGGTGAATTTTTAGATATACATTATATAACCACTGCCCAGATCAAGACATGGAATATTTCCAACATCCCAGAAGCCACACTGCAATGGGCTGAACAGAAGTGACTCCATTTTGTTAAACTTCTAAATTAAAATGGTTTTTTTTCTTACTCTTGTAACCTGAACTGCATAGCTTGCAGCTGGACATTAGAATACTATGATTCTTGTTCACATGATTGCTTGAACATAATAACTTTTGTTCATACTGTACACAGAATAATTACAGAAAAAAAAATATTAACCCAGGTAGCTATCCTTTATTAGCTTACTAACTAGATCTTTTTGAGGTTAACAGGAACTGAATCCATGACTTGACTTCATGGAGTATGGTCACCATGAATCAGCTCCCACCCAAGAAGTTCTTTGATGTTTATCTGCAATTTTATGATTATGCCTGCATGTTCCTGCTTAGATCACCATGAATCAGCCTCCTACCACCTGTCCCTATAAAACCCTTTGGCAAGTCTGGGAAAAGCAGAAAATGGTCTTTGAGACATGAGTCCACCATTTCCCCAGGCTGCCGGCTTCCTGATTAAAGGCTACCTTTCCCTGCACCAGCACTTGTCTCTCAATTATTGGCTATTGAGCAGAGAGCAAACGGACCTTTGGGGTCTTGGTAACAATACTTGCTTCTCCTTTCAGTCCACACCCTCTCTGAAGTAATTCACTCTTCTGACCTCCCTCACCATAGTTTAGTTTTGCCATTACAAACAATACTTTAACAATATTTCAATTCAAATATGAACATATTAATAAAAACTTTCAATGCAAGTAGCCCTTGTGTCATTCTAAAATTAATTAGGGTATGTATTTAATAAATACCATAATGAAGTTTTTTATTTAATTGAAAACAGACATCCTGCTAACAGGTGGAAATTATTGAATAGCAAATATATTTTCTGATATGTGAAGATGAATTTTATACAGTCAAATCTTTTAAAGCACTAACCTGTGAACCATACACAATATCGGAACATGTGTTATAACACAAATCTAACCTTAAGATAATAACTGCTATTTGTTTTTCCTGTGACTCCTTTTCTAAATGAATTCAAATTTCCCTTACTTCTCTTATGGATGAGATGTGATTTTTCTCTTCCAAACTGAAAAAAAATTACAAGGCAAATAATCAACTAACCCAGAGCTAAAATGAGTTTTATTTTATTTTCCCAAATAAAAGTACTACAACATATCTAAGAAAACATTGGTCTTCCACAGTAATGACTCCAAGGAATCCAGAAATAGGTGAGAACTAAGGTTTTCTTGCCAATTAATAGGAATCTTGCATACACAGCTAAATCTCCCCACTTAGAAAAAGGGTTTGTTCGTGTTTCTTACCACTATGGGGCCAATTTTCTTTGATAACATGTTTAGAGAAGTAGAAGATACACATGTTGAGAGTGAGTGCTAGGTTCTAATATTTCAGTCTGTGGTTCTCAGCATTTGAAAATATAACTTTATATTACTTGCTTCTTTTTTTCATTTCAGAATATGCTAGCAAGCAAAGCATCCAGAAGGTCAAGTTTGGTGCACAGAGAGAGAGAGAATGCAAAAGCAAACAAGCAAGCCAGTGAGTTTGCCAGAGGCCAGGACTGGTAGGAAATGGGGGTCCTAGGAGGCCATACTCACCTGAACTGGAGAACAAACAACTATGGAATAAAAGGTAGCCAAGCATTTTTAAAAACAAAAACAAAAACACCTGATCACAAGGACTTTCACAGTAGAAAGTACTTGTTGTCCTTTCATCTTACTGGTTATTTCTGAAAAGTGTTTATATCTAAAATCTTTAAAACATGTGAAATGTAAACATTGCCTTTTTAACATTAAAAGATAGAAAATCCTTGCACCAGGAGAAGTTCGATCACAGTGTCATCAATCAAAGATTGCAACCATGTACCTATCACAGGATGGAGGCAGAGGCAGGTACAGGGTGTGGACAGGCCCCAGTCTGTGCATGTCAGCAATTCAATGGTAGCAGAGAAATGATCGTTGTGAGATACACTAACAGTCTTAAAGCTCTCCTTAAAAAAAAAAAATCTGGGCCGGCCCGGTGGCGCACTGGAGAGTTACCCATGTGGAGACCGGTTCCCGCTCACTGGCTGAGCGCGGTGCGGGCGCAACACCGAGGGTTGCGATCCCGTTGCCGGTCCCCAGTACGGGCGTGACACCGAGGGTTGTGATCCCGTTACCGGTCAGTAAAAAAGACAAAAAGGAAAAAAAAAATCTGTCTACTGATTTTCACCAGATTTACGCTATGGTGTCAAGTTAGCAGAGTAAATGCAATAAATAATAATCTACAGATCTGAAAAAACTAAAAGTTAGAGCTAGGTAGAAAATTCAGGAAGAAAAAGAGCTGCATTGGGCATAAGGAGACATATCACCCTCAACAAGGTAGTGATTTACTATATGATAGCTACCGGGTCTTTGCCTTTTTATTACCTTTGCAAATATTGGTTTACTGTATTTTACAATTTTTTAATCAATCCACAGGAGCTTCATTGTAACCAGTGTCACACTCTGGATAGTTCAGACATTGTGGAAAATATTCTATGAAGCTCTACAAGGACTACAGAAGGTATGATCTTTCCTCCTCTCCCAGCAAGAAGTCAGGGTTCTCTCTAGGCCTTAAGAGGCATCCAGACGTGGGAGGCCATAGGATGTCACACAGATTCAGAGAGGGAAGGATTCTGAGTTCTCCTACAACGGGGTTGAGAATCGAACCTAACATAATCTAAGTTAAGGTGTGAGACAATTTTTGGAATAAGAAAAATATATATAATAATTTTTAGTTTTTATTGCTTTGTGAAATGAATGTGTGTCAGTAAGTTTGGCTCAAAAGAGGCTACAGAGTACAGTGGGAAATGCATGGAATTTGGAGTTTCTAGTTTCTCCTCTTCAGAATAAATTAACCTCTCTAAGGCTTCATTTCCTCTTTGTAGAGATTCAAATTACTATCACTAAGGAATATTGTCAGAATAAAATGCAGCATTATAGTTAATGGTGATATATAAATTGAAAAGCGTGAAATGGCACTTCTTATTACTATTTCTAAACAGCATGCCCCTCCTTCGTGTTTTCCCTGCTGTGTCACAGGCACCTGCGGCATTCACTTTTCTTCTGCAGCACTTGTCTGGTTTCCGGATCTCCACTCAATCACAGCCAACTTTTACTTCTACACTCTCCCTGAGGAGCTCAGGAATTTATTCTGTTCCTGGTGTTCCCCTGACTCCATACTAGCAGAGCATATAACTTTGATCCTACTGCTTCTCCTCAGCTCTAAGATTTGTAATATCTACAAAAGCTGAGTTGCAGGTCACATTTCCCTAAAACAGGCCTCTGTCTGAAATATTGTATACTGACCAGCAATCTCCTTAACTCCCAGCCTGCAAATTGTGCCTTATTTTATCAGCCCTACAAGTTCTTTCCTACTCTTTAATTTACTCAGAATCAAAACTAGTTGCATCTTCTAAGAAAATAGATTTCTTTACTAGAATTTGAGTAAAGTTTTATACAAAGATACTGATGAAATGTTGCAGAATAATCCTCATCATTATCATCATCATCATCATCCAAACCCTGCAAAGGCACCTAACCAATTGGCAGTTATAAATCAATTGAAAGCAAAAATAAAAAAACTCTGCTATTAGATCTGGGGAGGATTTTAGAGATTACCAGCTCCCTCTTCTCCAAATGGAAGATTAGAAAACAGGCCCTGAGTAGGGCAGGAGAGAACTGAGTGTCCTGAACTATACATAATTTAACTCTGTGCAGATGCAGCAAGCTCCCTAATTGCATGAAGGTTCTCCTACTTGCAAGTGTCAAATGAGACTGGGACAAATGTTTAATTTTTTGTAAAGTCAGCTTGCCTACTCTTGACATGCAATAGACAATAAATGGAGAGAGGAGAAAACTACCTCTAGTTTTACAGTTCACAAAACACATCATGTCATGATTTCATCTGATCTTCACAACTTCGACATAGAGGACATGGCAGGTGTTATCTCCATTTTCAAATGAGGAAACTGGAGCTGTGAGATTTTCTCAGTGTGAGTCAGGCCTCAATTCCACATCAGACTGTATATTTTACGCCTTCTATCTTTTAATTTCATTTTTAAAGGTTTTAAATTATTATTCAATATTTTATAATAAAAGTGGTGACTAACAAACACAGGTTTTAAAGAGAAAAAGTCTGAATGCAGCATCTATCATTTTTTTTAACTGTGTGACCTCAGGGAGCTATGGAAACACTGCTTTATGCCTTGGTTTACCTGTCTATAAATGTAAATAATAATTTAGATCTCTACTTAAGAATGTGAGTATCAACACAATATATGTAGAGTCCTTAGCACAGAGCCAAGAACTACAGCTATTATTACTCATTTTGTCTTCCTTATATAAAAATACTTAGTGTAAGCCTCTACGCTTCTCTTTATATGAGTAAAGTATGTGTAAACACAATCCAGGTTATCCATGTAGAGTCCTTAACAAGATTATATTTTCAACTCGGAATGTGGACCAACAATCAGCACCATTACCATCACCTGGGAGCTTACTGGAAATTCAGTGTCGAGCCCCACCCCAGACCTGATGAGCCACATCTGTATTTTAACAAGAACCATAAGGGATTTGAATGCACATAAAAATTTAAGAAGCATTGGTCTACAGCACAGTGCTAGAGAGCTCAGTGAAGGTACGGTGCACAGGCACTAATACCAGTCAACTCCAAAGCAAAGGCATGTGTTCCGCTTGGGAATAGTTTCTAAATCATTTGTTTCAAAATGGGAACTCCTCCACAGCTAGATACTTTTTATGGAGTTTGGTTTTGTTAACTTTTCATTGATTTATTATTTTCCCTCAGCCCTACCACTCACTCTACCCTCAACCCAGAGGAATATTTGTATGTACACTTAACATGGAATTTTGTGTGAGTAGAAGTTAAATTTTTTTTTTTAAAGCCGTGTTCATTTCATATCTCCCTTCTCTCCCTCCCTATCCCAATTCAACACAAAAGAGCAGCAGCTGCTAAAAGTAAATGGGGAGGCTCCTAAAATTAAATCAGGGAAAAAAAATTTATGTTTATTACTAAGGTTGGAAGGGAAGGTGACATTTTTAAAGGTTAAATTAGGTAAATTAATTGAAAACAGAACAAGTAAAAATCAATCCTCCCTGCTAAGAGTAAACAAGCACTATTTTTCAGTGGTTTGATTTTTTGTTATGTCCTTTTACAGCTCTCCCTAAGGTAGAAGATCCCTTTGTGACTGATAGAGACAGGGACTTCATTATTTTTCCTGAATTCCGTCAGTGCCAAAGCTATATTGCCCCATGACCTAGTAGAGCTATAATGGTTAGAACAGACTGGAACAGTATGAAGAGGGGCTAACCCAGGCCAACCACTGAAAGGACTTCAATATTGAGGACATTGGACTTACTTAAGCAAGAAAAGGTCATTTCTCAGCAACAATGAGAATGTTGTCATAAAAACGGGATTTGAAGATTTGCAGAATAGAATCTTTCCTGGATTTCACTCGTGGACTTTGGAAGCGTAATTGTGTTTGATTCCTGGATCCCCCATTTTCTAGGTATGTGACTATAAGCTCTCACAATGGAAACTAAATTTATATGAAGATAGATTGAATTAGGGGATATGTAAAACACTGAATTCTGTGGTATCATTGAGCAGAAGGTTAACTATTGTTTCCGTTTACCCCATGACATCATGTCTAAGATTAAAGATTTGGTTATCACTAAACATGTTGGAAGAAAAGGTTTTGCTTGCGGACACATACTTCAGGGAATTGATAGCATTTGATTTATGTTCTCTGTGGTTATAGGCCAGAGGTAGAGTTCAGCAGCAGTCCGCAGAGATTCCTCATTCAAACACCTCTTGGGGAAAAAATACTTCTACGCTCCTGGTCACATCACACTTGCTCAAACCTGATAGGCTCATCTGACCTAATTACACAAAACATTGCCCCTTATTTCTAGAAATATTGCTGCAATAATTAGGTATCTTAAGAATACACAGTCTTATTGGAAGACAATATAAAATAGAAAATGCTAGTACTGCAATATGTAATAATACTTTCCCTCTACTGGTATCCCAACAGTAACCATAGTGTCAAAGGCCATGTACAGTTATACTATTGTAACTGGGGTTGTAATAGTATAACTTTGGATGTAAAAGTTGGGGTATTTTTTTTTTGAGCTGTTAAACTTTCCATGTGAGGTGGCTGAAATGTGCAGATTTTATCTTACTCGTGACCAAAAAAGAGTCGAATTCCAACTGGGTAGTAGAAACAAGCGTGTTTGTCTTTTTGTCTCTAACACCCACGCACACATACACAGAAAGATATAGCCCCAGAACAATTAGATAGACATCCATATTCAAAAAATAAATTAATAAACCTCAGCCCATACTGCACATTTTATACAAAATATTAATTGAAAATATATTATAGATATAAAATATAACAAAATAAAACATTTAGAGGAAAACAATCTTTGTGACACTGTTAGGCAAAGAGTTCTTAGATTCAACCCCAAAAGCATGAAACAGAAAAGAAAGTAATAGTAATAACTTGAACTTTACCAAATTAAAAATATTTTGCTCTGAAAAAGACACTACTGAGAAGAAAAGCCTTGAACTAGGGAAAAAATGTTACAAGATTCAAATCTGACAAAAGACTTGTAATTGGAACATGTTAAACTCTCTAAACACAAAAATAAGAAAATAAATTTAAAAACTGAGAATAGCAAGTGCTAAAGAAAATGCAGCATAACTGAATCCCTGGGAGAATGTTAATAGTGCAGACATTTTGGAAAAGAGTTTGTCTGTTTCTTATCAAGTTAAACACACACTTGCAGGCATTTTCCGAAGAGAAACAGTAACTCCGATTGACTTACAGTAAGATTCCATTTGTGTAACATTCCAGAAAAGGTAAAACTTAGGGATGAAAAACAGATCAGTGGTTTCCAGGATGTGTGTGATAGAGGAGAAACTGGCTGCAGGTGTGTGGCAAAGTGGAATTTTGGAAAGTAATGTAACTTCTTTTTTTTTTTTTTTTTCCTTTTTGTCTTTTTTCGTGACCGGCAACGGATCGCAACCCTCAGTGTCGCGCCTGTACCGGACCGGGACCAGCTACGGGATGGCAACCCTCGGTGTTGCTCCCGCACCTCGCTCAGCCAGTGAGCGGCCGGTCTATACGTGGGATCCGAACCCTCAGCAGGAGCGCCGCCGCGCTTCCCAAGCGGCACACTGTAGCAGTGCGCCACCGGGCCGGCCCAGTAATGTAACTTCTTTATGTTGATTGTAGTGGTAAACAGAAGATTTCATGCATTTGCCAAAAGTCAGAACTATGCATCACAAAGAGTAAATTTTACCACATATAATTTTAAATTGTGATTTCAAAAAATACATATGCACTAAAGAGAAAAAACAAAATTGTTATTCTTACAAATATAATTGCATACATAAAATACCCAAAAGAATCTCCAGGAAAATTATTAGAAATAGTAAGAATTTAACAAGTTAGATAGATCCATATACAAAAATCAATTGCCTTTCCCTACACAAAGAGATGCAACTACTGGGAAATGTATATTAAAAAACAGTTCTGTGTAGAGAAAATTAGTTTATGAAAAGGCATTAAATACGGAAAAACAAATAAAAAGAGAGAAACTCACCATGTTCACGATAAGTTGATGGTTAGTCTTATGCGTCAAATTGTCTAGTCTACTAGCTCATTATTCAATCATATACTAATCTAGGTGTTGCTGTGAGGGTATTTTGGAAAGTCCATAATCAGTTGACTTTCAATAAGGGAGATTATCCTACATAAGCCATATGGACATAATTCAGTTTCATAGGCATTTTCATAAAAGGCCTTAGGAGCAAAGCTGAAACTTCCCCAAAGGAGAAATTCCATGTGTGGACAACAGTTTCAGCATGTTCCAAGAGTTCCAGCCTGCCCTATAGATTTGGACTTGCATAGCCAGCCCCACAATTATGTAAGCCAATTTCTTGCAAGAAATTTCTTAAATCTCCTGCTGGTTTTCTTTTCCTGATTGAATGCTGATGATACAATCATCAATTTTCTCCAAAATTATTTTTGGATTGAGTACAATTTTAATTAATTTTGAACTTTTTTTCAGTTACTTGAAAAACTGATCCTAAAATTTTTGCAGAAGAACAAAAGCTCGAGAATTTCCAAGATACTCCAGAGAATAAACACAAAATGGGAGCCTTGTCCTACAAGGTACCAACACTTATTAGAAAGGACAATTACAACAATGCAATATTAGAATAGGGAATTTCAAAATAAAATTTGACCGTTTGGAACAGAATAGAGAGCACAGAAAAAGACTCCTAGTTGTAAGAAGACATGATCTTGGCAGAAGTGCACAGTGAAAAAAAAAATAAGTTACTTTACACAGACGAATCTCAGTGAATCTTAGAAATAGGATACTGAGCAGAAAAAGACTCCTAGTTGTAAGAAGACATGATCTTGGCAGAAGTGCACAGTGAAAAAAAAAAAATAAGTTACTTTACACAGACGAATCTCAGTGAATCTTAGAAATAGGATACTGAGTGGAAATGACAAGCCACATACAAATGTATACAGGATTATACAATTTGTATAGAACTCAGGGCAAGAAAACTAAATATCTTGCTTAGAGATAAAACACAGGTTACAAAACTTTTCTAAAAAGCAAAGCAATGATATACATACAACTCAGGATAGTGGTTACCTCTAGGAGGGAAATAAGGGATTAGAATAGGAAAAAAAAATAAGAAAAGAACAAAGAGATAATATTCAATGGTACAGATAATGCCCTTGTTCAAAACTTGGGTGGTGTTGGGGAGATATCCAAAATATGTAGCAAGTGGTAGGACATAATCCCAAATCAACTGGAATAGAAACAGCCAGACTGAGCTGAACAGCCACGAAGGTGTGCACCCAATCACCATCAGCCCTGGCAGGTGTGTTCATGGCTGTTCATGCCATTACTGTGCTTTATAATTTACACACGTGTTACATATCTTATAGATCTTAAATAGTATATAGTAGGGATTATAAATAGGCAAATGAATTACTAAATTCACAGAGGAAAACTTTAAAAATCATTTAAATGCAACCTATTTTGGATTCTAAATGCATCAAGAAATTCAAGAAAACAGTTCTTTAGCCACTGTCAGAAAAATTTTATCACCATTGTTTTGCAAAGTACCCATGGAAATAAAATATAATTTCTTCTCCTTAAACAAACAGAAACAATCTCCTATGTAAGTTCACATAACACACTAAAATTTCAAATTTTAGTATCTTTGGAGCTCCACATCGCTTATTGATGATGTGAACAAAGAAGAAAAAATATGTAAATTTAATATATTATTCCCCAAAATGGTGGCACTGGATAAAATATACTAAATGGTTATTTCCACAGGATCTGTCACAGCTTCAAATAAAAATGTTTCCTGTAAGCAATGGTCCCATGGTCTCCCTAACCCCCATGACCTACACCCAAAGGAACAAGATTAAGAGTAGTCTTGTCAAACTGTGACACTTCCTTTTCATTTCTGTACAAATATTTCTTGCACCTTGAGCAAACACCTTGAACGGTGATTTATTTACAGTAGGTCCTCAATAAATATTTTTAAATTAATAAACAAATAGAATAATACATGAAAGAATGCCTCTATATCTGCTCTTCACAAATGAAAATACTAGGTCCAGTCAGAGCAGCCACGGGGTCAGCAAAGAACGGCCATTAGGATAAATCTCTATTTTAATTTCCCTGTGGCTTCTCAATGCCTCTCCTAGATAGGACAGACGACACACTCATCCTTAGTTCCATTACAGAATAGATCAAAGGTCAAGCCTAACTGAGGAAGACAGACAATGTGGACTGAGTGGGCACCACATGTAGTCACTGTGGCTGTCATTCACGGAGTCACACAAGAGCCAGAACCTCTAGATTTGACACTTACCTCTGCACTTTCCAGAGCATCATGATTTTACAATTTTACTAAAAATTATTTTTGTTCTTTGAACTCCAAAATGTATATGCTAAACCCATAATGTCTGCTATAATCTTGAGATGTTCAAATTCACATAAAACATACTCCCCTTCCCCAACCACACCCAGAAACCATGGTTGGATTTGATACATAGCTACAAAAGAAGTTCAGAAGCATAGCATATAATGATAAATCAAAGACAAAATTTTAGGTCCAAACACACCAGTGTCAGTTCAAGAAGATTAAAAACCATCCTTAAAGATGCTGGTGATTATCCTAAGTCAATGAAAAGGGCAAAGATCACATGGGCAGCAGAACATTCATCATAGCTTCAAATGGTAAAAACAAGGCAAACAACAGTAAGCAAAGTGGATAAAAGAAAATAAGAGAAAGAAAACATGGGCATTGCAAAGAAGCATTATCAGAGTGTGGAAAAAAGAATGATTGGAAAAGTGTTCTGAAACTAATTCAGATACATGTAATATCAATGAATTAATTGTCTACATCCCTCTTAAATTTCAAAATCTTTTTAACTTTTGTTAGCTTTATAGATATCTTAATTATATCTTTCTGCTCTTATTTTGCAGATAAGAAAACTTGAGGTATTGGAAATTTAGCCAAGATCTCCCAGAACTAAAGAAAGTATCAGGAGCAGAACCCAAATAATCAGCCTGATATTTCTTCTAGACTAGACCATCCTGATTCTTTCTAAAGAAACGCAAAAGTTGAATAAAAATGATGCCAAATCGATCAACTCATAAAAATAAAATATTCAGTCAATAATTTGTACATGACGCCATTCATCTATTTCATGGGTTTTGTTTTTTACCAAATCAAATAATGACTATTATTGCACCTATAAAGAACACAAAGCATCTAAGTGATTTAATCAACTGAAGTGAATAATTTTTTTTAAAAAAACAGTAACTCTTAAAATTGTTCAGTAGTAAAAGATTTTAAACTACTCAGTCTAGTTAAAAAGAAAAGAGGATCTTGTGGACATTTTTAAAATACGACTGTTCTGGTCTCTTAAAGTTTTAAAATATTTTAAAAATTATTCCTGAAACCATTTATTCTGTTACCATCTTTTCATAATGTTTAACTTATATTTTCAACCCTCTCAACACAACATACTTACCGATGCCCTCAGTGGCCACAATATTAATTGAGAACATGACACATGTTATGAGAAGGACAGTTCTCTCCTTTATGTACACAGAATTAAAGTTGTCCATTAGTTGCTTTAAATGAAAGGTTGTTTTATTCCTTCTTTTTTTTAACTCACCCAAGGAAAAAAATTTTACAAATGAAGAAGAAACAAGGAAGGTCATTCTGGTCACATAACAGATGGACTGGCTCAAGAGGCAATGAGTCTTAGGAATTACCTGTAATATTATTAACATGAATAAAAATTGAACCCACTCCAAAACCTTAAAATGTAATCCATTATATCTTTTTGGCCTTCATTTGAGTTGTGAAAAAATAAGATTAAAATTATAAGTACAGATATTGATAAGTGACATTTAATTTTGCATTTTCTTTTACATTTTCAAGTTTTCCACTTATCATGAGAACAACTCATTCTATGTCTCAGCTGTCAGTGGGTGCCCAAGGGGCCACTGGACCAAAGGAGGTCGCTCAGCCCTCCTGTGCATAAATTCACCCTTGTGCATTTATGAATGATTTGAACTCCCCTTTTTTCAGTAGGGTGTGGGGGAGCTTATTAATTATTTTCTAAAACATTAACAGACAGACAAGCACATTGCCAGCTGGTGAAAACCAGCAGCTGCAGCAGAATGCAAAGCACCTTTGACAGGATTATGGAACACAGCCTGGGCCAGGAGCTGTGTGAGAAGGAATGTAGCTTAGGTGACTTTGTCAGTCAGCAGGGTTAAAAGGTCAACAGGTATCAATAAAGAAAATCTAAAACTCATTTTTCTTTGCTGTGATGACAGCCTTCAACTGTTTGATAAATAGTATCACTAACAACACAGGGAAATTTTCACCCTGACTAATCTCAATGGATTAAGTGCATAAACACCCATGATCAGCAATTGCTCCCAAATTTCATAAAAATCTTTTTCCAAGGTTGGTAACCATCAAACCTCACTTTTGTTCAAAAATTATCAAAGAAGTCTTAAAATCCAGAATCAAAGTTGTCTTTTCATTTCACACAAGGAAGCCCAGCAAGTTTTAGCAGAAAGAACACCAGCCTAGAATCAGGTTATTTGATTTTCAGTCCTCACATTAGGACTAACGAGGTAGATGTCTTTCACCTATTCACTTAATATCTCTAAATCTCATATAAAATGAGAAGTTGACACACTTTCAATTCAAAATATTAAGGCCATGATTTTCTTCATTTAAACTTCATCATTGCTAAACATTTATATTTATTGACTGTACAATGTGTTAATCCCAACAGAAACAAATATTAAATTTCAGAACTAAGAATTGTGTTTATGTTTATATCAGGTTGAAACCAACACAAACATTTTGCACTCCTGCCATTTTTCTCTGCTCCCTGACCTTTATATATACTCTCCCTACCTCTGGTCTCCTACCAAATGCTCTATTGTCTCTAATCTCTTTGAAATTTTGCTCATTTTGCAAACCCAAATAAAGCATAGTCTCCAAGAAGCTCCCTCCAGCGAATTACACTAATACTCTTTCTCTTAAATTATATTGCTCTTAGCTTTATTTTATTTTTAATTATTTAATTCCTGTTGTACTGGTCTTCCATGACTTGATTGCAAATGTCTTCTCCAACAGGGACTGCTAAGACTTTTCTGAATCCCATGTAATAGCTGGTAAAGTACCAGTGTGTTAACCTTCCATAAGTGTCCTATTAACTGATGAATGGTTCAGCTTATGGATGTCAGAAACAATTACCACACATTTAAAACTTTACATCACTTAGCTCCAATCCACTTGTATCTTTTTCAACTTTAAACGTCTATGAAACTCTTTTACAAACTAATCTTCTTTGTCTGCATAACTTTAAAAGCACAAGAAAAATGATGGGGCACAATATCCTAAGAACTTTCTGACTAATATCGAGAAAGTTTTGTTTCCGGCTCATCCCTTTCACACCTGTTCTTAACATAACCTATGAATACACTGGCAATTTTTTTTTTCTCACAGTAGCACCACAATACACTTGTATTCACAATCCTATTTAATTATTTGACTTAATCCGGTAAGTATAAAAAGAGCCAAACATATTTATATATCTCAGCATATTTTTTGGTCAGCTATGGCACCCAATTCTTTTTCTATAATGTTTTTCCTAGCCAGGCATCCTGCATTTTTATTTTTGCTTTTTATCTTTGGGTGGATTTCCTTCCCCTTTTTTTAAAGCAGACGTCATTATGTCTTTATAGGGACACTTTTCCAATGATCAGCATAAATCATCAAAGTGTTATTTATTTCTTTCTTAACAAATCTTGCCCTTACAAGCAATCTGTCAGCATGTTATCGTTCACTTCATAAACGATGACTGATGTGGTGGTTAAAAACTGTGCAAATGGCTTCAAGGTAATTTCTATTGGAATATACCCAAATCTCATCTCCACTTGAGAGCAGAGATTCCTTTCAAGTCAAATATCTTCTGCACATAAGAATTGCATTCTTGAAATTGGTAAAGGGCCATAAAAAGTTTTTACATTGCATAATGATAAAATTTTTAAAAAAAGAATAACCATCTCATCAATTTTGTATTTTAGAACGATCTCCTCCAATACCTAATGTCTTATAATTATGATGTATCTTCAGAATACTGCCAAGTACTTTGCATAACAACTTATCTCTATTTCCTGTCTAAATAGAATGTAGTTTCTAAACAATGCAAAAATATCAGTTTGGTGAACTCAAAATCATCTATCAAAGTAGTAACTTACTTATCATAAGCTAGGCCATGAAGTTGTCTTTCTGCTTGTTTTACTTTGTGTTGGATTGACATTACATGGTCAGAACCTAAAATGTCTTTTTTACCCTTTATTATTCTATCTTTTTTCGTTTTTAATAATTACATATGAAATAGAAGCTCGTTTTCAGAAAAGAAATGGACTCAGTGAAGTCACTCTGTATCACTACATTCATGGTTCTCCATTTAAGGCTGTACCCCACTTGTACACTGTACATTCACTTTGTCTCTTTTATTCTCAGTTTTAGTGGTCATGGTTTTCTTTTCAAGCAATTGGGAGTAGTTTAAGTAGTATTCACTGTTTACATTCACAGCTGGATCTCCAAATTCCACTTTCACATCTCTTAATGCAATACAGCATCACACTTTTCTTACAAAAAAGCTAAAGTCACCTGCATACGATTTCTCTGCTTCCAGCAGAAGACATTTTTTCATCAAATGATAAAAGAGGTTCATTTTACCTTACTAGCTAAAATCCATTGGAAGACATTTCTCCTCAAAACTATAAGCTAGGCACAAATATAAGTGTAGGAAAACAAATTATTTGCCAAAATTGCTTATGAAGTAGCAGGGACATTTCTCCATTCAGTGATTAACCACTTAAATGTGCTATGAAATATAAACTAATTATTGTACAGACTTTTCCTAATGTTTTGGAGAATTTAAAAGTATCATCTGCATGTTATCGAAATATTATAATCTTTCTGTTAATTCCTCTAGTTTAGATTTCACAGACTGAGGCGCTCACTGACAATATCTTTGAAGGAGTAAATTGAGCTAGTTAAGAGATATTTAGAAGCATTTGGAAAAAGCCAGAATGCAAGTGCAACCATCTGATTGCTTAATATTCTCATTATAGGGTTAAATACAAACCAAACTTAGCTTTTACCCAGAAGAGTCTAGAAAAAGTGTAACAGGTTGTTGTATACACTGGTTGAGTGACTGGCATAGGGCAGCCCTCCCTTGTGTCTATTTCTTCAGAAGAACTGTTAAAGTTTTCATGTGTTCTACCTATGTTAAAATTAGAGCAATATCATATTTGACTAATTGTGCAAAACATACATTTTAAAAGGAAAAAAAGGCATAAGAAATAAGAAAAATAGGCAAAAATATAATTTTTTTCCATATGTACCTTTTAAAGAACCTTGAACTAGACCATCTGTATGTACTTCACAGTGAATTCAACAGGCAGCCACCAAGCCTGTTCTCCATAGGTTTGAAATGAGAAAAGCAGAGCGCTATTGAACATTGCATTTTCTCAGTGGAATAGCGTGCACACATTTAGCACAAGGGGTTCTGCCACTGAGACACACTGGGGAAATGCAGAGTTCAATGGCTTCAACTTCCCACCCTTGGCACAGTGTCATTCACGCTGCTGTACTCGGCCTGGTATGTTCCATAAAACAAAGGAAAGCACTTTTAAAAACCAACAAAATGATCATGATTGGCACCGAGTTGCTTGATTCTAAGGCATGCAAAACACAAACGCAAACACAAACCATCACTTCGAGATGCTTCTCTACAAACTGTCCATTCTTTGCTCTGAGTCTCCAAGACTAGAGCAAGAAACACAAAAAACTATGCAAATAATGTCAGTTTTAAATATATTTGCCTTCGCATTATTGTTTTATAGCACTGAATATACCTTTTGGCAGTTACATTAAACATTTTTCCCTTTATTCTAGTTACCGCTAATTTTACCTATTTATTTTAGCAAGAGCAAGTTCAGGCCTACCCTCTGCACCCTCAGCATTTTGGCTCTACATCATTTATGAATTAAAACACAAATCTGGTGGCTTAGGGCTCAAGAGTCTGCATGCATGCAACTGTGCCTTATGATAGCCATCACACTGCTGGCATGATCTTATGTTTGCACCGACCTCAGACTCTAAACAACAGGTGGGAAAAACCCAAGAAGCAGAAAAGAGAAGCACAATACAACACAACTTGGAAGTCATTTTGCTCCATCTTCACCATGGCAGTTAATCATAAAGAAGCATTTTTCTAAAGGGTGCCATCAGTAGGTTTGTAACTACATCATCAAATGACACAGCAGAGTATTTTGCAAGCATTGTTTAGAAATAACTGTTGAGCATAGCAGCCATAATCACTAGCACATCATCTGACACTTATAAGAACGTACTGCTGCAACTAGGTAGCAAATGTTTTCAAAAACAGTTCATGTGGAAACCCAGCCATTCTACTACAAGAGTAAATTTTAAAAAGAAAAGAAAGGAAAAAGTCAAAGTTCATTGTAGCCTCAAGTTCAATCAATGTTTATTAATGTAACTCTGCCTTGTCTGATAGAACTGTTTTCTATGGTACCTGGACTTTTTGTTCTCATATGTCCATCATCCCTTATTATACTCATATAGTGTGCATTTATGCTTGTACATGTAAAAATAGAAAAATACAAAATCATATAATCCTTATGGTTTCTATAGTCCCTTTTCTAGCACCTTTTGAATAATTGCCCAAACACAGAGGCCTGAGTGTGTGTTTGTGTTTATATGTGTGAGAGTCTATACAAAATCCCTATAGCCTAGCTGATTAGAGCATGTTGTTTGCAGGTCTGGGTAACAGAGAAGATCAAGATTGCAAATCTGAATTCCAGGTAAGCCACTTAGCTATTTCATGTCACATGCTTCAGCCTTAAGCCCAGCTAGCTATATAACAAATAATAGTTTTTGATCATAAAGGACTATGTTAAACAAAGACTACAAGCATATGTGAACTAATCTCAGTAGCAAAAGTAATACACGTGCTATCATTGGTGTGGCCGTGGTAAAAATGGCATAAATAATGCTTAACATAATATTTCATAATATCTACAATTTTAAATAGTAACCAAGCATATATTACTGAGATACACATCACTGGAAGCATTCAAGGATTAGCCTAAATCACTGTTGTAAAGATTATTTTTGCCCTGGGTAGTGGGCAAAACTAGGTCACCTCTATGGTGTGTCACCAGTTTTGAGTCTAAGGTTTCAGTGATTTAGTACTTTATACATTGGTCTACCTATTGGTCAAATATTTTTTTTAACAGACACCAATATAATCAAAAAAGTACAACCTGTGCTGCAAATTGTTTATTGTACTTCAAGAACATTTTGTGGGAACCAGTGAAAGAATATGGTAAAAGGGCTAGAGAATAAATCATTTTTTATTTCACTTTATTTATTTTTAAAATCAGACATCTTCATTTCACAATCTCTGAATTGTTCACTCCAATCTGCTTGGTCTCACTTTTCTGTCTGTATCTTGGGAGTCAGAACTACAAGCTTCAGAAGTCAGTTCAGATGGTTATCTGCAATTTCTCTTTGTAGTGCTCTTTGAGGTCAAATCCATTACAGCATATGTTCAGACTGACTTTGCACACTTAACTCCACTGGGTTTTCAGTGACATACTTGGCACTTCACCTGAGAACCTGCTATCCATAGATACAAGAGATGTTAAAAAGGATACATTTTAAAAAGAAAGAAAAAAGAAAACCTGGTTCATGCGTGCATAGTACATTTATGGCTGACTAATCTACAGTTCCTAAAATGATCTAATAAAGACAATGCCACCTTTTTTAAAAATCAAAATCATTTTACCACTAAATGGTGCTATTATGTTGCCAAAGTCACCTGGACTGCAGTTAGAGATGTGTGAAGTGTTGCTTCCACAGACTTCCTGCGGAGAACAGCAACATAATCTTGTCATTGCATAATTTGCCACTCACTAAGGGAATGTGTGGAAGTTGACAAAGTTCACCAAACACTGGCAACTGATTCAGAAACAGAAAACACTGGGCAATTTTCTTTTCCCCTAAGGAATGCAATACACTGAGTTCTGTGACTGTGTCACTCAAATTCCATCTAGTTGGATTCCACTCAAATTCCATCTAGCTGGATTCTCTTGGTGGATTTATTACTTTAAAAATACAATCTGGTGTGATTTTCTGTGCTAACAACTGATTAAGGCAGCGGCACTCAGGAGATGATAACATACAAATACATGGAGTTTATTTGCCTTCCCTGTAATTTGTCTGAAGAAACCAAAAAAAAATATTTCATAGGCAACAAAGGTACTTAAACTATTTAAATTGTTACCATCGTAAGTTCACTCAAATTCCATCTAGTTGGATTCTCTTGGTGGATTTATTACTTTAAAAATACAATCTGGTGTGATTTTCTGTGCTAACAACTGATTAAGGCAGCGGCGCTCAGGAGATGATAACATACAAATACATGGAGTTTATTTGCCTTCCCTGTAATTTGTCTGAAGAAACCAAAAAAAATATTTCATAGGCAACAAAGGTACTTAAACTATTTAAATTGTTACCATCGTAAGTGATAACTGCAGGAACAGTAGATGACATCTTGTGCTTTTTTTATTAAAAGTTCATCTGAGAAAATAGCAAGGTGAAGCACTCACATAGCATAATTTCAATGGTATTTTCTCCAAAGAGTAGTGCCTAGGAGCCAAGCCTCTCCTTGGGGGAGAGACACACCTGAAGCTGGCCTGAGAATGTCTGACCTGGCCTCAAAAATAACTGAGCATTGCTCTAACCACTCTCTCCTCTTCCCCGTTGCACTCGCTTGCTCGCTCTCTCTTTTTCTTTCTCTTCCTCCCCTTCCCCCCCACCCTTACATGCACACAGATGCTAACAGTAAGCAGCTACCTCCCAGGCCCTCTCATTATCTCTAACTACCCAGATTTGGAAGGAGGCAAAGAGAAGGGAGATCTTGTTGATATATTTTACGCATGCTTCCTCCACTAGATCCTATGCAGAGAATTTTTAAATATCCAGCTTTTAATTCTAAAAGCACAAGACAAGCTGCCACCTGTTCTCCCAAGAACTAGTTCTAATTATTCACTTTATTAATTTCTACATCATCTGCTTAAGCTCAGAACTTTAATGTCTCCTTTGACCTTTTATACTTTCTGATCACATCTTGCCACATACACAATCCCAAAATATTCTGTCCCAATCTTGTTTCTTTCTTTCCATTTCTCCCTTTCTACTTCTAGCATCCATTTTTTCCTTTCAAATCACTCTAGAACAGGCCCTTATCACCTAATAGTTGACATCTAAAGCCTTGTAAGGTTGTTTCACCACTTACTAGATGTGTAAGTTAAGAACAGTGCATTTACCACTTAGACCATTTCTAAGAAATACTCTATTGCAAGTTAACAAGTTAGTTTGCCACAGTTTCATAGACGCTGGAGGAAGACAGAAAACTTCTGGGTCAGAGACAAAGGAGTTTATTACTCACAGCCACAACAGTAAAGTAGCCAGAGTGTCACCATTCACGTCACTTCACCAAACCTCAATTTTTAAAGGGCAATATGAAAGGGTCAAATGAGTGCTACACGTAATGCAGTGGTTACTTTCCTGGAGATAAAAACCCCGCACTTAGGGAATGCAAATCTCTTATAATGGACAGTAAGCCTGCTCGAACTTGGCCCAGAAAGAAACATTATCTTATAATGCCAAAGAATAAATCAACCTGCCCTTTGCTTCAGGAGACACAATCCCTGTCTTTCAAAGCTGTTTGTCTGCAAACATCCGTGAATAATATAGTCCAGAACAAAGGCAGCCAGTGCCCATACTCTCATACAGAATGCAAGATACTGATAGAGAATTGTCTTCCGACACTTTAGCCTTCGGGAGACTACTTAAGCTCTCTAAATTTCAGTTGCCTTACCTGTAAAATAAATTAATAACATAAAAAATGTTTTAGCCCATTGCATGACCCAAAGTATGCAGTAAACAAACATATTTAATTATTGTTGTATTATTCAAGGTCTGCCCCTTTCTACCCTGCTATGGGTCAAATATGTCCCCCAAAAGTTCATGTATTGGGAATTCAATCTCCAGTGTTAAGAGGATGGGAAATCCAATTAAAGGTGATTTGATCAAGAGGATTGTGCCCCCATGAGTGGATTGATCTATTCATGGATTAGTGGGTTGATGGTTTAATTGGTTGTCATGGTTCTGATGGCTGTATATGGAAAGCAAGTGAGGAGGTTAGCTTTCTCTTACTCAGGCCATTCTCACCATGTGATACCCTGTGTTGCTGTAGAGAGTCACCCCAAGAAGAAGGCCCTCACCAGATGTGTTCCCAGGACCTTGGACTTCCCAGCCTCCAAACTGTAAGAAATGAGTTTCATTACTTTATAAATTACCCAGTTTCAGGTATTCTGTTATAAGCAACAGAAGCGGACTAATACGTACACAATCTGGACTGAACATCTAACCTCACTTCCCACTTACTTCTCATCTACATGCTACAGTGTGTGTTCACTCAGAATGGTCTCTTCATTTCCCATTAAAGAGGAAGGTGCATTTTCATTGCTACAACTTTGCACATCTTCCCCCATGTCTCCCTACTTTTCACCTTTATCCCAACCACTCAACCAGTTTTCATAGCCAGTTGAAGCTCTGTCAATTTTTCAAAATTCCCCCAAGTCAATGCAAGGTGCAGAAAACTTCCCTTCTGGCAACTTACTATATTTGCATATAACCCTCAATAAATGCCAGGTTCCCTTCACCTTATTGTATTTGCACACTGATAGATTTAATTTCTCCCAGCTGATCTCTCACTTGACTTCCTTTTAACTTTTCCACATGGCTTTCTTGCTTCCCAAGTAAAAGCCAATTATGTGTACAAAATAAATTATATGGTAATATAGTACCATGATACAATTGTCAGCAAGAACCCTTCTTTTTCCCCAAGGTGATTAAGGAAACCTTTATTTACTTATTTTAATTTACCCACCAAGTTTTATACTTTCAATACTCTGAACAGTCTCTCTAAACTTTTTAATACTGAAAATAATTGTTCCATGTGGAAAAAAGACCTGTGCTTACAACTTGAGCTAACTCCCTGAGCAAAACCAAAGTTAAGTAGAAACTAGAAGGTAATACACTCTTTCTGGGCAAATGACCTAAGTTAAAGTGAATTGAGAATTCAGTGCGGGTGTCTACCTGTCACCAGAAATAGCCATCATCCCTGATGTTCTGTGTTACAAAACTTTAGTAAAGGGAACAGGATGAATTAAGCTGTTATTTGAAATGGCATGAGTCGCTCCTATAGGTAACCCCATAGAGAATATAGTTCTAATCCCAGGGTAAGCTCCCCCGGGAAATGTGTGTCTCAGCTCTGTAACAGTTTGCTTGTCACTCTGGCCATTTCCAAAAGAACCAAGTATAATTCTAAGCCTAGAGTCAGTGTGGGCAGCATAGTTGCAAGGGAGAGCTGGGAGTGGCGGGTGCATGATAGCACAGGGCCCTGTGCAAGCTCTTGACTGACATTTCAGAGAGAAACTCAACTTTCATCTAAGCCCATTTCTAAGCTTTATTTTAAAGAATAACTTTTTAATAATACAACATAGTACATACTATCAACAGATTAACTACATCAGTTAGGACGTGGATGCTTTCAGGAAGGCAAGGGAAACATCTCTCTAGAGCAGTGTTGTCCAACAGCATTCTCTGCAGTGATGTAAATGATCTATCAGGGCTTTCCAGTATGATAGCCACTAGCCACATATGGCTATTGCACACTTGAAATTTAGCTAGCACATCTCACAAATGAGTCCTTTTGTTTTATTTAATTTTAATTAATTTAAACAGGCACATTTGACTAGTGGTTCCTACACTGGCTGGCATGGCTCTAGAGCCCTCCACGCAGCTGCCCTTGCTGTCATAAGAATTGTCTCATTGGGCCTCATACTAACTCTGCAAGCTAGGCATTACGTTTACTTTTATAGAAGAGGAAACAGAGACTGAGCTATTTCCAATCATTAGCACAATACTATTTAATTAATAAGTCGCAGAGCCAGAATTCAGATTTTTCTGACTATAAAGTCCAAGTATATTTTTCATCTTCTATTTTTTCCATTTACACCACCTTACCTTCTCAGAACCAACTTCAAATTCCCTAATGTGTCATGAGGCACTTTACAACCTAATCCCAATGTATGCCTGTATACTCGATCTCCACCATCATCAACTTGACCCCCTCTATTTCAGAAATATTTTTGCTCTCCAAACTCTGACACATTTTCCTAACTCCTTGCCTTTCCATTGATAATATTCATAGTCTGAAAGGCCCTCCCTCTGCTTCCCATCTCCTTCCATGCCTGGTGATCTCCTAGATTATATTCTGATTGTTTTTATGTCCATTTCCTTGTCTAGAATGTGAGCTGGAGGAAGAATGTCTTACTAACCTTGTGCTCCTGGGACGCAGCACAGTGCACAGTATATACTCCAAAAGTACTGAGTGGCAAGCAAATGAAGGGAAAAATGAAGATATAAAAATTTAAATTCATCACACATTCATAGAGCTTTATAGTGCACGATCCTATTCTGGTATGGAGAATCGTCTGGGCAATAAGTATGTTATAAAGCAAGATCTCTTTCCAAGTATATCAAAAGGTGTGCTTTAACATTTTGTGAGGAAAAATTGTGTATGTGACAAGTTGACAGTGAAGACCATCAGAGCTCACACCCAGGTTAAAGGGAAGTGGGACCACAGGGCTGCTGAGGACTAGCTACACCGAAGTAGCTGGCATTTTACACCCAAGCCCAAGGTGATTAGATGACACACAGGTTGCCTGAATTGGGAGTCATAGGCATACCTTCTTGACCCTTCAGCTAGAGTGTTTTAAACCACTGGAGAGGAGTACTCAACCTGTGGTGGACACCCAGTTGGGGTGTGAGGTTGTTTCATTCGTCCATAGGGATAAGTGGACAATACCATTGCTTCCCATAACAGATGTTCAGCTCAACAGGAACAGCCAGCTGTGTGATCCTCTCAGAGAAGACTCAGGAATGAGCTCCTGATTCAGCCTCTGTGAGTGTCTCAGGTGAGTAGATTTTCAAACACATTACTATCTGGAAAACAGGCAACATTCTTCAAACATCTCTCTTCTTGCCACCACACGCACACTCATGCAGACGTAACAAGAACCCTTGAGCTGTCCCCATGATGCGAAAGCCATGCTTCCCCCAGAAATCAACGGGTTTGGGTGGGGAATTTCCCTGTGTTATACTTCAAATGTTCATGGAGAGTTGGGCCACCTCTGAAAGTCCACTCATGGAACAGTCCCAGATCCATGGTTCTGTACCCTGGATCAGCTGGGGAAATTTTTAAATATACCAATGCCTGAGTCCCTCCCTCAAGACTTGTGGTTCAACGGCTCTGTGATTAGGCCAAGACACAGATATTTTATAAAAACTCCCCAGACATTTCAATGTGCACCCATGGTTGAGATCCAGAGTCCTCGCTCATGAAAGCTTAACCACCAGAGGTCCGCAAGAGAGGAAGGTAGTATCAACATCAGTATTGCAGCTGACTTTGTAGGAGCAAAACAGAAGGTGGTGAAGAAACTACACAGAAGGAAAAGAACAGTCGACTTCAGCAGGAAAACATTAGCCTCAGCTGAAGTGTAGAATACATTTTTATACCAACTCATTTGCCCCAGAAACTGTGACTTGGGGTGTGTTCATTCTACAACAACATTATGTGATGGCTGCTAATGTGACTTGTTTATTGTTATAATTCAGTCCAACAAACAATAATGCAGCATTTATAATGTACATCCTTTCTCTGGGCCAGATACAGAGAAGAATGAGTTTGGAAAATTACATTTAGAACCTAAGAGTCTAGCAGGGGAAAAAGACACAAACACTTTAACATGATGTGTTACTCACTGAAATAGATATAAGCACAAATGAGCTATGGGAGTTCCAAGTACAAAGGAAGGAGTGAATTAGATTAACTCTGTCACTCAGAGTAAAAGTCAAAGGCCTTACAGTGGTCTACCAAGCCCTTGATCA
This sequence comes from Galeopterus variegatus, assembly GCF_000696425.1. Classification (NCBI taxonomy): domain Eukaryota; kingdom Metazoa; phylum Chordata; class Mammalia; order Dermoptera; family Cynocephalidae; genus Galeopterus; species Galeopterus variegatus. Next base: position 112,614 of record NW_007732168.1, read on the forward strand.
GGTGTTTCATTACCCCCTGACCTTGTCTCCTACTAAGCACCATCATCCATCTCAACCCATGTGTCCTTCTAGCTGTCACTGGAACACTCCAGGCATGCTCCCAATGTAGGGCCTTTGCTCAGGCAGTTCTTACATCTTGAATGCTCTTCTGACAGCCACACAGCAACTCCTACACTGACTTCAAGTCTGTCCCCAAATGCTGTCATCTCAGTGAGGTCTCCCCTGCTGACCCTATTTGAAATTGAAACCTGTCTGCACCCAACCTCTACCTTAGTACTCCAATCCCCGTCACTGTGCTTCATTATTTTCAATGCATGTGTCACATTCTAGCATACTACTCAGTTTAGTTATTATGTTTATTATTAATTGTCTGACTTCCTTCATGAGAATGTAAGTGCCACAATTGCACGGATTGTTTTGCCCATCGATAAATGTCAATGCAGACATAGATGCTAGGCACTCAGCAACTTATGCTGAATTAATGCATGAGGAACTTAGCAAAACTTTCATTTGACATTAGTGAGCTTCCTTTCTTCTAGCAGAATCTAATCTGCTATTCTGCAGCCAGTGTGCTTATGAATGGGGACAGTTAATAAGAGCCCACTAGACCTGTGGTGGAGAGATGTTTACCCCGACTTCTGTTTGAGCAGTGTCAATCATACATTTATTCAGTCAGTCAGACAACAAATATTTATTCAGCAACCATTTTATGCTACATGCAGGGGTCTGTGAAATCAAAAATTCTAACCTCTAAGGACTTAAAGCCTACTGAAAGAGATAAGGTTGACACACAAATTAGCCATTTATTCAGTCAGTCAGACAACAAATATTTATTCAGCAACCATTTTATGCTACATTCAGGGGTCTGTGAAATCAAAATTCTAACCTCTAAGGACTTAAAGCCTACTGAAAGAGATAAGGTTGACACACAAATTAGTGTAGTAAGGGGCAGGAGATGCTGAGCCCTGAGAAGAGTATAGAGAGCAGGGTGATTTTGGAGTCCTCAGATAGAGCTTTAAATATGACACCCAGAACAGAAATTCCAGCCATTCTAGCCACGGGCAGCTAAGAAACAGGATGACACTAATCAGCTCATTTACCAAAGATGGGGTTTCTAATTTTGGCCTTTAATAACTTGCTCCCCCTTCATGAGATGCCTGCCAAGGGAGTTGAGAGATGTCATTAAGCTTTCTAAGCACACTTGAACTGACTTTTCTGATAACCTTTACCTACCAAATCAGGCATGAAAACCACTGAACAATAGTTAAAACACTTTGTCATTTCCTTTTTCTCCCTGGCTTTTAGGCTCATGGTTACTTGTTCTAAGCCATATGCAGTACAGTATGTTTAAGGGGAGGCCGGCAGAGCAGAGCTCAACAACAACTTAGCAATTGGGCTACTCTTTTAAAGCTTATGCATGTCACTACTGTAAATGTAAAATAGCTTGGATCAAAATGCATCGTTGGTTCCGCATAGAGGTGAGTGAATGTTTGTTCCCAGGAATGGAAGCCCTCAGACAAACAGTGTTAATGGGTCTCACCACAGAGCAGTTGGTGACAATAACAGAGTTAATTTTAAAGAAGGGAAAATTAAATAGCGGTTGCAATAGTCCTAGCCACTCTTAATTATTGTGATGCCAAATTATGAACAATTTCCTGTCACTTTCCCTTCTAAAGCAATTATTGATGTTTGCCTTATGGCTGAACTGTGCTGAAAATTCTCTAAGCAGGAGGCTGTCTGATTCAGTGCTTTGTGGGCTCTTATTCAGAAAGCCATTTGGCCTGCAAAGTTGCTGGATTATCTGTAAACACAGTGAAAGGAGACAGTGATTGCATGAAGCAGAGGGAACGTACCTGAATGCCAATAAGGCAAATGTCATGACAGGAACACAAAGCCAGCATTCCATGTGACCTTTTAGATAGAAACCAATTTACTTTGCTACCATCTCAAACAGAAAATTATAGTGTAATTCCTCATGTCAATACATAATTTATTTTGTAATAAATAACTACCCGCATATTTATGGAGCGCCTCTCCCCTCGTGTTTATGATGCTCTCAGGCACTCTCTCTCTGGCAGGCACTGCCGAATCACTGCAAAGCTTTCTGTTTTTAAGGCTGTTCTCTTCACTAGGCTTGGTGATGACTGAAGAAAACATTATAGAATTAAAAGCCACTTTCTATCTCTGCAAAGAAAACTAAGTTATTTATTTTCTTATTTCCAAGTTACCTAACATCAGGCTGAAGGATTTATGAGACCAAGTTCAAAAAAAAAAAAAAAATCAGTGAAATGCAGGCTTAAGTCCTACTCTAAAGCACATTTCCTAATAAAGGAAAGCTTTTGCATTTAAAGTGGCATTAAAATCAGGCATCAATTCAAGAAGGAGAATTTGGTCTTCTTGCCCAGTGTTCACATCTGCTTCTTTGCGGGAGGTCTGGAGACCAGGGCTGCCTCCCAAAGTCACCTCACTCTCTGTCGTTAAAATGCAAATAGGGCGAGTCTTGAGAAGCTCTCTCCTTTCCCCTTGGGGTCAACACTCTGAGTCTCCCCCAAGCTGGCATTGACAGGAAACTCTTCCCAGCTGACAGCTGGTCAGTGACCTAACTGAAAGCAGTCGGGGGTCTTGCCTGAGCCTTAAGCCACAGGTAACCTCATCGCTGACCGAGCCATCACAGCATGCAGTTAGCATTCTGGGTCCTGGCCTCTGTCAAGGACAAATGAGACCTGAGCTATCCTGAAGCTTGGTGGAGATGATACGGAATAGGGATCAGCCTGCCTGGTACTGCCAGCACTCTCCGCTCACTCATTAGTCGGAATCACATTCTTGGATAACTGAAGAGATTTGGGACCTAAGTGGCTGAGATCCAGCATCTTTAACAAGTTTCAGAAAAATGGAAAATGAGGGCAACTCACAAGACAGAAAATAAAGAACAGTGCATATGCTGCTTAGAAGCAGATTGTATTTGTTTTGTTTTGTTTGGCTTCTAAATAACAGTTATGAGACCATTTTGGTATTAATAATTCCAAGCGTTTATAATGTGGTTTCTATCTCTGGCTAACTTCTGTAGTTTAAAAACACAAAGAAAAGGCAAAGTTAACGTGAGACATCAGAATCATTCCTTTGGAAATTAGCCATCACACTACACAACACACACACACACACACACACACACACACACACCAAACCAAACCAAATAAACACATTTCCATTTCTTTGGCTTCGCAGATTAAGTGATAGCCCACAATATGGATAAAATAAGGGCTCTGATTCATATACAACATACAGAGAAGCAGAAATCGATACCCAGAGAAGGTTTTACATAGCCCTTGTATTATTTTTAATGAGTTGCTGTATAGAACTACCACAGCAGAATGGAGTCCAGGAGACTTCAAGGGCTAATTGGCTTCATTCCTCCAGTAAGCCAGCAGAGTAGCTCTGTTCTGTTTGGAAAACATACGCTCGGACCTAGATCAATGAATCAATAAGAACATATTGGCCATCTAATGGGTGCCCAGCAGAAAGACCTCTGCTGCATGTGTAGGGGGAATCTCTTCTGAGAACATGGCCATCTCCACATCATAACTCCCTGTCCAAAACGGTACTGAAAACAAATTTCTGGAATAATCTTCAGGAGCCTCCATTTACCTAGAAAAAACAGTCTGAATCTTTGTGATTGTTTTGTCAAATAATAACCAATCATGACATTCAGTTCTTAGAAATTAAAGGTTTATAAAGCCACTGTCAAATTATATGGGCAAAAATGTATCTGCGCATTTTTTCTTATAGGATTTTATAAGGAATAAGATTTAGGTAATAAATACAGCATTTTGCAGTGTAACGCTATTGTTTATAGAGATAAGTCAAGTTAGCATTAGAGGATAATAAAATAAAACCAAATCCCTAAACATCAGAGTTTTCATATTATTTTCATGCATTGGATTGGAGGGGACACCACAGGCTTTCTTATACTCTTTTAATATTTGAAAGGTTATTTTTAGAAAATTGTGGCTGACTATTCATCATTGTTATTGAAGATAGAATTAGTAGAATTGGCTTATGCTAACACATGAGATAATTTAGACAATTATGTACATATAAGTGACCTCAAAGATCATCTGGTTCAATTGTTGAATACATACAAGCAAAGAAACTGAGGGTCCAAAAGGCTAGAACCAGCACAAAAGTGTGCTACTAAAACAGCCTGAAACAATAAATATTTATTATCTCACCATTTCTGTGGATTGGAAATAGAGTCATAACTTGACTAGGTACCTCTGGCTCAAGCTCTCATATGGGCTGCAGTCAAGCTAAACTGTCAGCCAGGGTTGCAGGTTCATTTGAAGGCGCAGAGGGACAAGGGATGGTGGATTTCTCCTCTCTCTTCTACCCCCCACCATCCCTTGTCCCTCTGCGCCTTCAAATGAACCTGCAACCCTGGCTGACAGTTTAGCTTGACTGCAGCCCATATGAGAGCTTGAGCCAGAGGTACCTAGTCAAGTTATGACTCTATTTCCAATCCACAGAAATGGTGAGATAATAAATATTTATTGTTTCAGGCTGTTTTAGTAGCACACTTTTGTGCTGGTTCTAGCCTTTTGGACCCTCAGTTTCTTTGCTTGTATGTATTCAACAATTGAACCAGATGATCTTTGAGGTCACTTATATGTACATAATTGTCTAAATTATCTCATGTGTTAGCATAAGCCAATTCTACTAATTCTATCTTCAATAACAATGATGAATAGTCAGCCACAATTTTCTAAAATACCCCTCCAGCCACAGACCATCAACTCCTTTACCCTTCTGCTTACCCTCAACCCGACAACACCTCTTGTGTGTGCTTCCATCCTTCATTTTAGAATCTGAGATTGAATCATAAAATTACTCCTCTGACCTTTCTTGTACTTCCCTCAAATTCCTACCTCATTTTCACCATCACCCTCACCTAGAAAGAAATTTTTTTTAAATCTGAATAAACCCAACTGTCTATCTTGTCCATGCCTACAACTGTGTGGCTGAATGATGCTAGAGAAAACAGTAAAACTGAATATTTTGGCTTCGCTATAAATTTGTTACTAAAGTACATACACAATGGAATCCTACTCAGCTGTAAAAAGAAATGATACGTATCATTTGCGGTAACACTGATGGAAAAGGAAACCATCATGTAAAGGGAAAGTAAGTCAACCACAGAAAGACAAATACTGCATGATCTCGCTGATATGTGGAATCTGGAGGGGGGGGGAGTGGTTTTCATAGAAGTAGAGAGTAGAATAATGGTTCCCGGGGCCGGTGGGGGGGGTGAGGGGAAGACATGAAGGGGTGGGCTAATGGGTACAAAACTGTGCTGTCTACCCGATGTGAATCATTGTGTAGTACGTGCAGTATTGAAACAGCACATTGTACCTCACAGATACGTACAAGTAAACGTTAAAATATTTTGAATAGTTAAAAAAAAAAAAAAAGAAAATGAACAATTGCCGTCGCCAAGCAAGCCAGCTTACTGTGTCTCTGCTCACTCCAAACCCCCTTCCAGCCTCAGGAACTTCAGGTCTGTAGGTCTGTCTGCCCAGAACTCGCCCACCATTCACAACTTATTTTCATCCTTCAGGTTTCGGTTAGAACGTCACCACCTGAGAGGGTTCCCCTAACCCTGTCTATCACCACCTCCATCTCCCCACTTAGTTCAAAAATTTTACTGCAGGTGTTTATTTCCTTTAGCACACTTTTCTGCAATTAGTAATCATATATTTACTTGTTTGTGGTTATCATTTGTCTTCCATTCTGGACTGTAAGCTCCATGGAGATCTAGGACTATGATTTGTTAACCATTTATACCCTGCATAGTGGCTAGGACACAGTAGGTGTTTAGTTGATACTTGTCGAATAAATGAGTAAACAAATAAGTGAGGTCCTATCTACATATCCTCAAAACTCCTGAAGCTTTTTTCTTTCCATTTGTTTCTTTATTCAATCAGTATTCTTTTAAACAAATATTTCTAATGGAAACGCTGGCACAGACTTCACTTCAGCGGCATAAATGGCATCAGTAGCTGACATGACACCCCCCTGTTGCCGTTGGCAACAATTAAGTTAGCTATATAAAACCTGACACAAGAGCTACAGCATCCATTCAGTAAAATAAGCATTCAGTCTTTCAGCAAACATAATAATGACCTGTGTGACTGTGCTTTTAGTATATGAGCACGTGCAGAGCATTGTCTTGCCCAGGACAAGGCATTAACACAGCTCCTGACTACTGTTTCCATTGTGGCTTAAAAGGGTTGCCTAATTAATTGATTTTATTGAATCTCTACCAAGGCACATTTGTTCCTTGGTAAACTAATGAAAAAAGCTGAGGAGCGGAAGAGCTACTTTCATAAAATACAAGAAAGGAGTTGTGGAGGTTTTGTTTTATGCTACATATTATTGTAAATAAAAGTGTAGTTGACATGGTTATTGACTGCTTAATGCCAAGAGATAGACATGAGTGCTTTTGTAGATCTCTATGCTCGGAGAAAGGCTTTATCAGAACCAGCAGAACATTCTCACACTTACATCTGTATACGCTCTCACTGTCTCCTGAACAGGCTGGCACTGTGAACTTTGTAAAAGCAAAGAGCCAGTATAATAAGTGCACTTCTAGAAAGGCAGATCAGTCTAGAGAATAAAGCAGCTCGCACTGGTATAACCCTTCATGGCTACCAAATGCTGCCTGATACCTTACCTCATTGGATGCTCACAAAAATCCTTATGTTCACATTATTATGCCTATTTTATAAATGAGAAAATTGAGTCTCAGGAATGTGATGACTGACTTAGTCCATTCGGGCTGCTATACAAAATACCTTAGACTGGGTGGCTTATAAACAACAGAAATTTATTTCTTACAGTTCTGGAGGCTGGGAAGTCCAAGATCAAGGTGCCAGCAGATTGCGTGTCTGATGAGGGCTCACTTCCTGGTTCACAGACAGATGGATATCTTCTTGCTGTGTCCTCACATGGCAAAAGGGGCAAGGGATCTTTCTAGAGCCTCTTTTATAAGGCACTAATTCTATTCATGAGGGCTCTGCCCTTGTGACCTGTTCACCTCCCAAATATCCCACCTCCTAATACCATCACACTGGGGATTAGGTTTTACCATATACATTTGAGGAAGTCACAAACATTCAGACCTTAGCAATGACCCACTCGATTTCACAGAGCTAGGAAGCTCAAGCCAAGACAGTCTGAGTTCAAAATATGTTATGTAGTTAAATAATCCAGGCAAGAAAACAAACAGCTTAAACTAAAGCAATAGATATAAAAATGGAAATAAAGATAAAAGAACAGACTTGAAAAGGATTTACGGAATAGTAGGAATTGTGACAGACTTGAGGCAGAGTGAAGGAAAAGTGGTTTCTGACCCAGCCACTGTCATTTTCCAGAACAGGAGGAGGGAAGAGCATATTTAGGCAGGTGGGGAGCAGAGAGGAGAGAGATGGAGATAAAATGATACATTCGATTCAGAACCACTTGATTATGGGGTGCCTGTCGTATGTGGTGCATTCAGAGTCAGGCAGAGGAGTCTAGCTCAGAAAAAAAGTTTTCGGGCCGGCCCGGTGGCACACTGCTGCAGTGCGCCGCTTGGGAAGCGCGGCGGTGCTCCCGCCGAGGGTTCGGATCCCGCATACGGACCGGCCGCTCACT